>NC_137194.1:2904149-2909149 GCF_960531495.2 Zeus faber | reverse complement strand
ATACAGTATATATGTAGTGGTATATACAGTCTATATGTAGTGGTATATACAGTATATATGTAGTGGTATATACAGTCTATATGTCTTGGTATATACAGTATATATGTAGTGGTATATACAGTCTATATGTCGTGGTATATACAGTATATATGTAGTGGTATATACAGTATACATGTAGTGGTATATACAGTTTATATGTAGTGGTATATACAGTATATATGTAGTGGTATATACAGTATATATGTAGTGGTATATACAGTTTGTATGTAGTGGTATATACAGTATATATGTAGTGGTATATACAGTCTATATGTAGTGGTATATACAGTCTATATGTAGTGGTATATACAGTATATATGTAGTGGTATATACAGTCTATATGTAGTGGTATATACAGTCTATATGTAGTGGTATATACAGTATATATGTAGTGGTATATACAGTTTATATGTAGTGGTATATACAGTTTATATGTAGTGGTATATACAATATATATGTAGTGGTATATACAGTATATATGTAGTGGTATATACCGTTTATATGTAGTGGTATATACAGTTTATATGTAGTGTTATATACAGTATATATGTAGTGGTATATACAGTCTATATGTAGTGGTATATACAGTATATATGTAGTGGTATATACAGTCTATATGTCTTGGTATATACAGTATATATGTAGTGGTATATACAGTCTATATGTAGTGGTATATACAGTCTATATGTAGTGGTATATACAGTTTATATGTAGTGGTATATACAGTTTATATGTAGTGGTATATACAGTATATATGTAGTGGTATATACAGTATATATGTAGTGGTATATACCGTTTATATGTAGTGGTATATACAGTTTATATGTAGTGGTATATACAGTCCATATGTAGTGGTATATACAGTATATATGTAGTGGTATATACAGTCCATATGTAGTGGTATATACAGTATATATGTAGTGGTATATACAGTATATATGTAGTGGTATATACAGTATGTATGTAGTGGTATATACAGTCCATATGTAGTGGTATATACAGTATATATGTAGTGGTATATACAGTATATATGTAGTGGTATATACAGTATATATGTAGTGGTATATACAGTATATATGTAGTGGTATATACAGTATATATGTAGTGGTATATACAGTTTGTATGTAGTGGTATATACAGTATATATGTAGTGGTATATACAGTATATATGTAGTGGTATATACAGTCTATATGTAGTGGTATATACAGTCTATATGTAGTGGTATATACAGTCTATATGTAGTGGTATATACAGTATATATGTAGTGGTATATACAGTCTATATGTAGTGGTATATACAGTCTATATGTAGTGGTATATACAGTTTATATGTAGTGGTATATACAGTTTATATGTAGTGGTATATACAGTATATATGTAGTGGTATATACAGTATATATGTAGTGGTATATACCGTTTATATGTAGTGGTATATACAGTTTATATGTAGTGGTATATACAGTCCATATGTAGTGGTATATACAGTATATATGTAGTGGTATATACAGTCCATATGTAGTGGTATATACAGTATATATGTAGTGGTATATACAGTATATATGTAGTGGTATATACAGTTTGTATGTAGTGGTATATACAGTATATATGTAGTGGTATATACAGTATATATGTAGTGGTATATACAGTCTATATGTAGTGGTATATACAGTCTATATGTAGTGGTATATACAGTCTATATGTAGTGGTATATACAGTATATATGTAGTGGTATATACAGTCCATATGTAGTGGTATATACAGTATATATGTAGTGGTATATACAGTATATATGTAGTGGTATATACAGTATATATATAGTGCTATATACAGTATATATGTAGTGCTATATACAGTATATATGTAGTGCTATATACAGTATATATGTAGTGGTATATACAGTATATATGTAGTGGTATATACAGTATATATGTAGTGGTATATACAGTATATATGCAGTGCTATATACAGTATATATGTAGTGGTATATACAGTATATATGTGTACACCGGCTATTTGAGTTTCTCCACCAGCGTCTGAGAACTGCAGCTATCTAGGTTACTGTGTGTGTGTTGTATCTTGTTCGTTGGTCTCTTTGTTTTTGTCTCTCTCTCTCCCTCTCTCGCCCTCTCTCTCCCTCTCTCGCCCTCTCTCGCCCTCTCTCGCCCTCTCTCGCCCACGCCGGCAGCACTCACCTGCTTCCTGGACTGGGGGCAGCCCATCCCTCCTTCCTTCCAGTCGGGGGGAGAACGAGGGGAAGAGCCTCCACCCTACGGAGGGAGGAAGGAGCGACGGAGGTGAGACGGAGCGAGGAGGGATGTCCAGGAAGGCGGCGGACGGAGCGGCTCGTCAAGGGGGGGAGGGGGGAGGACGGCGGAGGAGGAGAAGGCCTGGAGGATGCGGGGAGGACAGAGAGAGGTGGAGGGAGATGGAGGTGGAGAGGTGTAGATGTCCCAGCTGCCCTCCGCCGTTGTCACACCGCTCCATAACAAACTACATTTCCCATGATGCCGGCGAGGGCGGCGAGCTCCCGTCGCCACACGCCTCCGTCTTCCTGTGATGGAGGCAGAAAGCGAGAGGAGAGGTGGAGAGAGGAGGAGGTGTCGCCTGGGAAGAGAGGGAGACGGGGGGAGGGAGAGAGAGAGAGAGACCCCTCACACGGCAGTCACTTCCCTCTCTCCGCCTGTTTCTGCTGCTCTCTCTCTCTCTCTCTCTCTCTCTCTCTCTCTCTCCATCCCTCCGCATCTTCCCTCTTTCCCACCAACAGCCGACCAATCACTGAACTCCATCGTCAGAGGGGGGCGGTGTCGCCGCTCTCATTGGCTGCTTCCATCGTCACCTTTAAAGACCATTCATCCTCACTGTTTATCCCTCTCTCTCTCTGTCTCTCTCTCTGTCTCTCTCTCTGTCTCTCTCTCTGTCTCTCTCTCTCTGTCTCTCTGTCTCTCTCTCTGTCTCTCTCTCTCTGTCTCTCTCTCTCTCTCTCTCTCTCTGTCTCTCTCTCTCTCCCCATTTTGTGTCTTTCTGCTTCTCTCACTCTTTTCACCTTCTCTCCATCTTGAAGTACCTCCCACGTCGCCTCCTTTTCCCTTCACACTGAATGGAGGAAACGGACGAGAGAGAATAATTCATCTTGTATATTTATTACAGGATCTGTGTGTGTGTGTGTGTGTGTGTGTGTGTGTGTGTGAGTCTGTGTGTGTGTGTGTGTGTGTGTGTGTGTGTGTGAGTCTGTGTCTGTGTGTGTGTGTGTGTGAGTCTGTGTCTGTGTGTGTGTGTGTGTGTGTGTGAGTCTGTGTGTGTCTGTGTGTGTGTGTGTGTGTGTGTGTGAGTGTGTGTGTGTGAGTGTGTGTGTGTGTGTGTGAGTCTGTGAGTCTGTGAGTCTGTGTGTGTGTGTGTGTGTGAGTGTGTGTGTGTGAGTGTGTGTGTGTGTGTGTGAGTCTGTGTCTGTGAGTCTGTGTGTGTGTGTGTGTGAGTGTGTGTGAGTCTGTGTGTGTGTGTGTGTGTGTGTGTGTGTGTGTGTGTGTGTGTGTGAGTCTGTGTGTGTGTGTGTGTGTGTGTGTGTGTGAGTCTGTGTGTGTGTGTGTGTGTGTGTGTGTGTGTGTGTGTGTGTGTGTGAGTCTGTGTGTGTGTGTGTGTGTGTGTGTGAGTCTGTGTGTGTGTGTGTGTGTGTGTGTGAGTGTGTGTGTGTGTGTGAGTCTGTGTGTCTGTGAGTGTCTGTGAGTCTGTGTGTGTGTGTGTGTGTGTGTGTGTGTGTGTGTGTGTGTGTGTGTGTGTGTGTGTGGGTGTGTGTGTGTGAGTCTGTGTGTGTGTGTGTGTGTGTGTGAGTCTGTGTGTGTGTGTGTGTGTGTGTGTGAGTGTGTGTGTGTGTGTGTGAGTCTGTGTGTGTGTGTGTGTGTGAGTCTGTGTGTGTGTGTGTGTGTGAGTGTGTGTGTGTGAGTCTGTGTGTCTGTGAGTGTCTGTGAGTCTGTGTGTGTGTGTGTGTGTGTGTGTGAGTCTGTGTGTCTGTGAGTGTCTGTGAGTCTGTGTGTGTGTGTGAGTGTCTGTTTGTGTGTGAGTGTGATTGTCTGTGTGTGTGTGAGTGTGTGTGTGTGTGTGTATGTGTGTGTGTGTGTGTGTGTGTGTGTGAGTGTGTGTGTGTGTGTCTGTGTGTGTGTGAGTGTCTGTGTGTGTGTGAGTGTGTGTGTGTGTGTGTGTGTGTGTGTGTGTGTGTGTGTGTGTGTGTGTGTGAGTGTGTGTGTGTGTGTGTGTGTGTGTGTGTGTGGGTATGTGTGTGTGTGTGTGTGTGTGTGTGTGTGTGTGTGTGTGTGTGTGATCATGCCTGCAACTATCTGAGAGAGCAGGTCAACTCAACAAGCATTACATCTTGGTAGCTGGTCTATCTGCCTGCCTGCCTGCCTGTCTCTCTGCCTGCCTGCCTGCCTGCCTGCCTGCCTGCCTGCCTGTCTCTCTGCCTGACTGCCTGCCTGCCTTCCTGTCTCTCTGCCTGCCTGCCTGCCTGTCTCTCTGCCTGACTGCCTGCCTGCCTTCCTGTCTCTCTGCCTGCCTGCCTGCCTGTCTCTCTGCCTGACTGCCTGCCTGCCTTCCTGTCTCCCTGCCTGCCTGCCTGCCTGTCTCTCTGCCTGCCTGCCTGTCTCTTTGCCTGCCTGCCTGTCTGCCTGCCTGCCTGTCTGTCTGTCTTCCTGGAGCACTTGCATGGATGCAGGTACATTGCAGGTGAGGAGACCGGGACCAGGTGTGTCTCTCTGAGGTCGTGGTTACGTAGAGGTAACACACACTTATTCTTATTCACGTTACATTTGCGTCAGTGACGACGTTGAGTTGAGCTCTTCCTCCGGTGGAGTCTCCATGTGAGAGCATGAGCGTGAGCATGTGGGCGGAGTCATAGAGGGAGGTGAAACGAGGAGTGGTTGCCCGTGGCAACAGTCAGTATTAACAGATCAGCGGTCGTTATTCAGAAATAA
>NC_137194.1:2896649-2899149 GCF_960531495.2 Zeus faber | reverse complement strand
CCCAGTTTACTCCCAGTTTACTCCCAGTTACTCCCAGTTTACTCCCATATTCCCAGTTTACTCCCAGTTTACTCCCAGTTATTCCCAGTTTACTGCCATATTCCTAGTTGACTCCCAGTTATTCCCAATTTACTCCCAGTTATTCCCAGTTTACTCCCAGTTTACTGCCATATTCCCAGTTTACTCCCAGTTTACTCCCAGTTATTCCCAGTTTACTCCCAGTTTAGGCCCATATTCTCAGTTTACTCCCAATTTACCCCCAGTTTATTCCAAGTTTACTCCCACTTATTCCCAATTTACTCCCAGTTATTCCCAGTTTACTCCCAGTTTACTGCCATATTCCCAGTTTACTCCCAGTTATTCCCGGTTTACTCCCAGTTTAATGCCATATTCCCAGTTTACTCCCAGTTTACTCCCAGTTATTCCCAGTTTACTCCCAGTTTAGGCCCATATTCTCAGTTTACTCCCAATTTACCCCCAGTTTATTCCAAGTTTACTCCCACTTATTCCCAGTTTATTCCCAGTTTACTCCCAGTTATTCCCAGTTTACTCCCAGTTTACTGCCATATTCCCAGTTTACTCCCAGTTATTCCCGGTTTACTCCCAGTTTAATGCCATATTCCCAGTTTATTCCCAGTTTACTCCCAGTTTATTCCCAGTTTACTCCCAGTTTATTCCCAGTTTACTCCCAGTTTACTCCCAGTTTATTCTGTGAGCAGTTATTTGTTCTGTTTCTGTCTCTTTTCAGTTTGAACATTTTAGTGTTTTTTGTTGTTGTTCTGTTTCTTCATTAAATCTGTTATTTAATCAGTAAAAGTCAAAGTAAACTTCACTGAAAATAAATGTAAAGATCAGAACCAATGGCGGAGCAGAGCTCACACGGTGCTTTCCCTCAAACCCAGACCTGGAAAAATATATATTTCAATAACCAACATAAAATCCCGTCTTAGATCTGCTCCCTCCAGGGTTCACCCTGGAACTGGGGTCCTGGTTCAGGGACCCGGGTCTGATCCTGGAACACGGCTCCTGGTCCTGGAACTCAGGTCTGATCCTGGAACCTGGGTCCTGGTCCTGGAACCTGAGTCCTGGTCCTGGTCCAGGAACAGTGGAGCCGGGTCTGGACCCCGGGTCGCGGCGCAGGTTTCAGTCCTTCATTTGTAGCCGAAGCATCACCTCAGTGCGACCGTGGGAGCGGAACCGTCTCCCAGCAACAGAGGTCCTGATGGACTGTAAATAGACCTGTCGTCGCGGCAACGGGGTGTAGTGTGACGGGGGTCGTTTGTAGGACGTGACTGGGATGAACGGCGTCCTCCATCCACCACGCTCCAGCAGAGTGACGCAGGAAGACAGTCTCTGGAAGGTTCCTCCTTCCTGTCCTCCCAGCCTCACACCTCCTGGATGGTCGCTGGCGGCCTCCAGCTCCACCCAGTGGCTGGAACGATGAACCACAACAACAAATCCACTTTGGTGGCGATTGAAAAATGCAGTCAAGGCAAAAAGGTGGGGATCGAACCTCCATCCCTCCTCCACCCTCCTCTCCTCCCTCGTTCTACATGTTTGATTGAAATAATTAAAATGTCCCTAAAAGTGACAAAAGTAGCTTCTAATATAATATAACCCTCCTCCTCCTCCTCCTCCTCCTCTCCCTCCCCCTCTCCACCCCCCCCCTCCTCCTCCTCCTCCTCCTCCTCCTCCTCCTCCTCCTCTCCCTCCCCCTCTCCAGCCCCCCCCCTCCTCCTCCTCCTCCTCCTCCTCCTCCTCCTCCTCCTCCTCCTCATCCTCCCCTCAGTGCATTAGGACCTGAGCCCCCGTCAGACAGGCTACAACCATCACAGAGGAGTAGATTGATGCGGCAGCCGACGCCGCGCTAAACCCATCCTTCTTTTTCTCGCTCTGCTTCTCCCTCTCTCTCCCGCTCTCCCCCTCTCCCTCCCTCTCTCCCCCCTGGGGTCTCTCGGGCACTGGGTGGGGTTCCTTGGGCGGCTGGGTTCCCTGCGGGGCTGCCGTCCATGATGGGGTCACGGCTGTGGATGGGTCGGGAGTGTCCCCCAGTGGAGTCTCCGCCGTGTCAGGGGGCGGGGTCACTGCCCAGTCGACTCCGCCCACGTCGTCATCTTCCTCCTCCTCCTCTTTGTCTTCCTCCATTTCAGAACCTGTGTGTGTTAAATTCAGCTTTGGAGGTTAATACAGAGGGTTATGTTCTTATACAGGGTTGTAGAGGGTTGTGTATATAGAGGATGTGTATAATATAGAAGTGTGTGTATATAGAGGGTGCATATAATATAAAGGGGTGTGTATATAGAGGGTGTGTATAATATAGAGGGTTGTGTATATAGAGGGTGTGTATAATATAGAGGGTTGTGTATATAGAGGATGTGTATAATATAGAAGTGTGTGTATATAGAGGGTGCATATAATATAAAGGGGTGTGTATATAGAGGGTGTGTATAATATAGAGGGTTGTGTATATAGAGGGTGTGTTTAATATAGAGGGTTGTGT
>NC_137194.1:2889149-2891649 GCF_960531495.2 Zeus faber | reverse complement strand
CTAGACATACTAATTATAGAACTAGACATACTAGTTATACAACTAGACATACTAGTTATAGAACTAGACATACTAGTTAAGGAACTATACATACTAGTTGTACAACTAGACATACTAGTTATACAACTAGACATACTAGTTAAGGAACTATAATACTAGTTATACAACTAGACATACTAGTTATACAACTAGACATACTAGTGATAGAACAAGACATACTAGTTATAAAACTAGACATACTAGTTATAGAACTAGACATACTAGTGATAGAACTAGACATACTAGTTATAGAATTATACATACTAGTTATAAAATTATACATACTAGTTATAGAACTAGACATACTAGTTAAAGAAAATACATACTAGTTATACAACTAGACATACTAGTTATACAACTAGACATACTAGTGATAGAACTAGACATACTAGTTATAGAACAACACATACTAGTTATAGAACTATACATACTAGTTATAGAACTATACATACTAGTTATAAAACTACACCTACTAGTTATATAACTATACATAATAGTTATACAACTAGACATACTAGTTATAGAACAAGACATACTAGTTATAAAACTAGACATACTAGTTATAGAACTAGACATACTAGTTATAGAACAATACATACTAGTTATACAACTAGACATACTAGTTATAGAACTATACATAATAGTTATAGAACAATACATACTAGTTATACAACTAGACATACTAGTTATAGAACTATACATAATAGTTATACGACTAGACATAGTAGTTATAGAACTAGACATGCTAGTTATAGAACTATACATACTAGTTATACAACTAGACATACTAGTTCTACAACTATACATACTAGTTATAGAACAAGACATACTAGTTATACAACTAGACATACTAGTTATACAACTAGACATACTAGTTATATAACTAGACATACTAGTTATAGAACTTTACATACTAGTTCTATAACTAGACATACTAGTTATAGAACTTTACATACTAGTTATAGAACTAGACATACTAGTTATACAACTATACATACTAGTTATACAACTATACATACTAGTTATACAACTAGACATACTAGTGATAGAACTAGACATACTAGTTATAGAACAACACACACTAGTTATAGAACTATACATACTAGTTATACAACTATACATACTAGTTATACAACTACACATACTAGTTATAGAACTATACATAATAGTTATACAACTATACATACTAGTTATAGAACAAGACATACTAGTTATAAAACTAGACATACTAGTTATAGAACTAGACATACTAGTTATAGAACAAGACATACTAGTTATACAACTAGACATACTAGTTATAGAACAAGACATACTAGTTATAAAAGTAGACATACTAGTTATAGAACAAGACATACTAGTTATAGAACTATACATACTAGTTATACAACTAGACATACTAGTGATAGAACTAGACATATTAGTTATAGAACAAAACATACTAGTTATAGAACTAGACATACTAGTTTTAGAACTAGACATACTAGTTATAAAACTAGACATACTAGTTATAGAACTAGACATACTAGTTATAGAACTATACATATTAGTTATACAAGTAGACATACTAGTTATACAACTAGACATACTAGTTATAAAACAAGACATTCTAGTTTTACAACTAGAAATACTAGTTATAAAACTAGGCATACTAGTAACAGAACTAGACATTCTGGATATAGAACAAGAAACAGTAGTTATAGAACTAGACATACTAGTTATACAACAATACATACTATGTACAGAATTAGACAAACTAGTTATAGAATTAGACATACTAGTTACAGAACAACACATACTAGTTATTAACTAGACATAGTAGTTATTAAAAGGATTTTACTGTTTATAAAACTAGATATACTAGTTTCAGAACTAGACATACTTGTTATAGAACTTGACCCGGGGACAATTCCAAAGACAGGTTCCTGATCACGGCGGCACCGCCATCTTTATTTTCAATTTCTTTGTGCAGTTAGCACCTGGTCCCTGCAGACGGTGCTAACTGCTCCAACTGGGCGTGGCTTGCAGAGCCGCTGTTTGTCAATCGGACGTTTTTTGCCACGAGGCTCATTTGGAAAAGGAAGGGGCCACTTTTACACCGAATGTATGAAGAAATAAAACCTCATTCAAACAGGTGCAAACAGCAGCGGCACCAGGACGCTGTTGGCCTGGCAGGGCAGTTCACGCTGCACTCCAACGTTGGCGGCGCTTTGGGAATTTGTGGATTTTTCTGTTCTTTTTGCACGTTGAGCAGCCCCAAAAAAGCCGTGAACTTTGTGAATCTGCCCCTGAATTCTCAAGTAAAGAAAACACGAATCAGCCTCTACTCTACTATAACTCTACTATTCGACTATAACCCTACTATTCTACTATTACTCTACTATTCTACTATAACCCTACTATTCTACTATTACTCTACTATTCTACTATAACCCTACTATTATACTATTACTCTACTATTCTA
>NC_137194.1:2831649-2884149 GCF_960531495.2 Zeus faber | reverse complement strand
GTGTGTGTGTGTGTGTGTGTGTGTGTGTGCCCGTATGTGTGTGTGTGTGTGTGTGCGTGTGTGTGTGTGTATGTGTGTGTGTGCTCAGGTTATTCAGTAAGATGGTTTTGGTGAATGAGTGAGTTCGCTCTCCGTTCTGCAGATCTCCCTTCTCCGTCTTCTGCTTTTAGAGGGAGCGATCCTCCCCTTCTCACACACACACACACACACACACACACTTTACAAGTTCAAATTACAAGCACTGCACTGCCTGGTACGCCTAACCCTCTACATATTTAACCCTGTCTCCCTCTCCCTCTCCCTGTCTCTCTGTCTCTGTCTCTCTGTCTGTCTCTCTCACTCCCTCCCCCCCCCCCGTCTCTCTCTCTCTCTAATTGTAATTTGCTTTATTACCACAGCAGCCCTTCCAGGACACTACATCCCTGCAGCTCCTCCACATTCTTGACTCAGATCAAGTATAAACAGGCTTCGTGTTACACATCGTGCAGCTCACGACAAAAACACAAACAGGAAAAGAAGAAAAGAGTGAGGAGACGGTAAAAGGCGTCGTTCCTCTCGCTCTCCCCGTCCGCCTCCTGCTGAGTGTCGCCGCCTGTGTGTTTTAACTTTTGACAGTGAGGGTTTTACACACAAAGCAAACAAAGCTTGGCTGAAAGCACCTCTCCTTGTGGTGCTGTGTGCTGCATCCCGTTCATCATCAATATCAATGAGATTTCATAAAACTGACACAGAGTCAACACAATGTCGTGTTTTCAAAAGGCAGTTTGTCCCCACACGCCTGAGACGTCCCGTGACGATCTGTGTGTGTGTGTGTGTGTGTGTGTGTGTGTGTGTGTGTGTGTGTGTGTGTGTGTGTGTGTGTGTGTGTGAGACTCAGATTTTTATTAAAAGCTAGGATAGTCGACTATTGCATTGCTGTAATGCTACTACTGCTACTACTGGTATTAGTAATAGCAGTAGTAGTAGTAGTAGTTGTAGTCGTAGTAGTAGTAGTAGTAGTAGTTGTAGTAGAAGTAGTAGTGGTAATAATAGCAGTAATAGTAGTAGTAGTAATGTACTCAACTGTGTTATTTATCCTGGAACAGTAATAAATGAAGTCTTGTGAAATGTAATTATGAAAACAGTATTTATTCGTGTGTCTTGGGGTCGTCTCTCTTGCTTTTGGGATCCGCCCCGGGGCTCAAACCTCCTGGATTGTTTTTGTTCAGGTTTTCATTCTTATTTTCCTCCTGACTAAAAGTGTCTGGCGCACAGAAACCTCCGAACCCACGGACAGGAATGAAGCCCTGTTGTATTGGGGGCAGTTCAGGGGACGTGCAGCCGACGTAGCGAGGCGACGGGATCTGGGTTTGCGGAGCGGGGTGCTTTGTGACATCATATGTGCAGGGTGTGGCTCTCGGGGTCTCTGAGGCAGCAGGAGGTGACGCTGCGTTCAATGGGATCTCAGAAATTTGTTATTCGACTCGATAGGAAGTGATGCCGCGTTTCATGGGAACTCGGTAAACTGTAATGCATGACTAACACAACAAACCTGGCACCCGCACATTATTATTATTGTTATTATTATTATTATTATTATTATTATTATTATTATTATTATTAGGGGTCCAACCCCCTGAAAGGGGCAGAGACCCCTACTGTGTTTGTTCATGAAAAATTGACATCAGTAGTCTGTGGATGTCATGGAACCAACCTAGCCACACCGTCCTCCAAGTTTGATCCAAATCGGACCATTTTTTTGTCCGTGAAGTGAGTAATTCCGCGTCACTGATGACGTGGAATCCCACGCAACTGACAGGCAAAAACAATCCCCTTCAGAATTTATAGACATTCCAGAGATATCAATGTATCCAATCTTCCTCAAGAGTCAAAAGGTATATTTGTCACATACATATACATCCGCTCATACGTATATGCAGTGAAATGTCATGTGCGTAATTGTAGTTCGTTGTAAGAATAACCACAAGCAATTTCACAGTGACAGGAACACGTATTCGTTGTGTCTGTGTTATGTAATCATGTCATTGTTTTTGTGGTTTTGGGTTCCAGATGCCGCAAAGAAGCCCACATTCCACAGCAGCAAAGAAGCGTTGGGCAGAACGTGCTGCTTGAGCGGTCAGCCGCTCTCCTTTTCAAAACAAACAAAAAAAAAGATGTAAATACTAAAACTCTGGGAAAAAACTCTAAAACGAGAACTGCAAGAAACTTTAGTCACAACTTACAAAGACAAGGAAGACACCTCCTCTGTGTTCCACAATACAACACTGTGGTGCGGAGATGGAGTGGTTGAGCAGTCACACCTGACCTGGATCCAGGTGATTGGGATCAGGGTGGCTGCATACCTGTTGCTCATTGGTGGGTGTAATGAGCAGCAGGTAAAAGCCCCGCCCCCACACTCACTCAGGAGAGGAGCCCTGTCATGACATGTTCCATCTGCTCCTGGCTTGTTCCACCGAGCCACTGTCTACAATCAACTGCTGTTTACAACCTGTCCTCCTCTGTGCTGGAGGTGCCTGAACACACCGCTTGGGTGGGGTGTGGTCGGAGGAACTGCCACAAACAAACAAATCACTATCACTCTTCTACTCTTCCACTCATCGTCTTCCTTTCTCCTCCATCAGCAGAACTCCTCCTCCCACCTCCTCCTATATGTTCAACTGGGTAAACATTTACAATTGGAGATTTTGTAAGTAGTGGAAAAAAAAAAAATAAGTTTTCCTAAACTTCGATAACCTGTTATACCGATAATGTACAAATAATCAACCTTTTGTCACAGAATTCGTTATTATGACGATGGATCAACAACAACAACAATAACAAGGACTGAACTGTAGTTTATCACTAACACCACTGAACTGGAGACTGTGTATTATAATAATAATAATAATAATAATATTATTATTATTATTATTATTATTATTATTATTATTATTATTACCAAATTACAAATGACCAAGAACAAATTAGTACTTAATACTTAATTTAATAATTTATCGATTTGATATGTCTGGATTAAAATATTGTGTTGGGGAATGTTTGAATTTGTAAACACACACACACACACAGTGACAAACTGACACTGATATAGTGACGCATACACAAATGACATTGTGTGTGTGTGTGTGTGTGTGTGTGTGTGTGTGTGTGTGTGGGGTCAGCTCGCGGTTCGCTTCAGTCTGTAAACAGGAGGATGGTGTTACAGAGTAAACTGTGACCTGTTCATTCTGACTCCCATGTTAGTCCAGCCTGCTTCCTCTGATGCACACACACACACACACACACACACACTCTATAGTTGAGGAATGCAAAGGTGAAATATGAACCCCAGAAGGGCAGCCATGTTATTATTAAGATATGATATGAATCATAACATGAGATATGATATTTCATGAGTCATAACATTGTTACTTATGATATGCTATGTTAGGATATTTCATTGTTATGATATTTTAAGATTACAAATTTCACATTATATCGCATATCATACATATCACAACACTATGATATGTAATTATGATGGTACATTATGACATATTATATGTTCTGATGTGTTATATGTTGTATTGGTGTAACATATGTTATTATTTATATATATTTATATATTTATATCATAATATTTCATCATTGAATATAATATGTTATTGTTCATGTTAGTCTACTTCATACTGGGACCAGAGAAACGCTCCAGTACACCACCAGCCTGGAAGCCTCCGTCCGTGCTGCTCTTCTGTTTTACTGGGAACTCTTCCATATTTCACAGCCGGTGAATAATGTATGTTTACACACACACACGCATGCATGCACGCAGACACTAAGACAGACACACACACAGACACACACACAATGTGAAACCATGTGGCCCAGCCCATGTGATGCTGTTGTCACTGGCTGCTAATGGTTTGCAGATGAGATTGGCTGTGTGTGTGTTTCTGGGTGTGGACCCTCAGTATGATTAGCCCTGGGACCTCTGGACCTAACACACACACACACACACTCACACTCTAAACTGGTTCAGCTGTTTGGTAACCCTTACGCCGCTCCTTGTCAGTGTGTGTTTGTGTGTTGTGTTTGTGATCCGATTGAACCGTCATATGTTCCTGGGTCTTTGCGCCACGCCCGTCCCTCCTGCACGTGCTCAGTGGTGATGTCATCAGCACAGGAAGTGGACCAGACCCGGGGGAGCGGGGTCTTCTGTCTAGTGCACTGCGTAGAGATTCGGCCATTTTCTCGCGCTCTAGGAAAGTGTTTTGTTAAGGTTGCCCACAATGCATCACTGCTTCTAGTGATGGAGCTCACAGCCGTGGGGGAAAAAGTCCCACAATGCACCTGCACCTCGGACTGACAGCTGCCGCTCAGAGTAAAACGGCAACGAGGACGGACGCCAAGCAGCGGCCCGAACCATCGATCGGCTACGAAACCAATAAACTGTTCAGAGGGTGAAGCCTCCTCACGTGAGGATCATGGTGTGAAATAAAAAAGTTTAATATGTTAATACTGTACTTGAGTATTTTTTGGAGGTATCTGTAGTTTACTTGACCGATTATATTTCTGTTGACTTTTAGCCAGTAGCCGGTGATGTGGGTGGGGCCGGTTCCCACCAGGTTCACGTTCGTATCGAAGGTCCAAGCAGCAGCGAGCTGAGTGTGAACAAACTCTCTGCAGCCCTGTTCAGAGTTGCCAGGTCTGCGGTTTTCCCGCAGAATTGGGATCCTCTTCACGTCGCTCCTTTTGTCCGCGGGTTGGGGGATGGCATGGACACCTGGCAACCCGGCCCGCGTTCAGTTTGCGGCGCCGCTACCGAACGAGCGCAGGCGCGTCCCAGAGGGCCACGCCCGCAGCTACGGCCTCCTCCGGCGGTGAGGCCCGCCCCGCCCGCTGGAGACCAACCTGACGGGGTCGTGTTTTCTCGTGTCGGGGTGAAAGATGCGCCCCGCCCAACAAAGTGCCTCTGACACTGGCCCAAAAACACGGAAATATAATAATATAATGAACCTGTCACTCAGGTCGTATCAAATGAGCGACTTTCACCGTCACCGCGGTGGTTCTTTATCGTACGATTTTACTTTTACCCAGGTGCGGCTCCCAGGACGTATCCCACCGCCGAGCAGAAGGACGACATGACAACAAACACATTTCATCCTTTTATTTTGTTTTACAGGAACAGCTGGATCCTGCAAGCGGCGCGCTCGGTCTACCGCCGCGCCCATGAGCAAGACGGCCCGACGGAACCACCCCCAAGGTTTCGAGGAGGACGAGGAAGAAGACGACAGCCCTGGTACTTCCTGTTTTTGGGGGGGGCGGGGAGGGGGGGTCATGTTGCGTCCTCCAGCTGCGTCCGTTGCATCACTGCGTGTGTTTGTCTCTTCTCTGGATCTGTTATTACTGAGGATGGAAACCTCCCAAAAAGCAGCGGTGACACCACCTCCATGACTCCAACCAATGTGGGGAAGGGGGTGATTATCTGTGTTTTTGGATTCCTCTGTCGTCAGTCTCATCAAGACGGGTTTTAACCCTGAACTCTCTGGTTGGAGCTCCATGGAAATAAAAAGAGGAAGAGGACGTGGAGAAGGGAGGTGGAGGAGTAGAATGAGGAGAGGAGGGGATGAGTCCATTTTTTAAAATGTCTGTACGTCTATTTAACTTTCAGTTGGAACAAAGTCAAGTTGACTGCAGTTCTTCATAATGGAGTCATCGATGGAGAGAGATGAGACACACCCTGAGAGAGAGAGAGAGGGAGGGACTGAGGAGAGGGTGGAGAAGAGTGCAGACGGGATGAAGGGCTGACAGAGGTGAAGGAGTACAAGGAGGGGTGGGAAGACATCCCCACCCTTCTCTGGAAGAGAGGGGTGCAGGGTGGATGGAGGGAGAGAGAGAGAGAGAGAGAGAGAGGGAGAGAGATGACAGAGTGAAAGCCCCACCCTAGATGACGGAGGAGGGGAATTCCACATCCAGAATGTTGTGAAAACCCAGTTTTCCATGTACTTATCAATCATCCATTAACATCCATTCATCCATGTCGTTCCATCCATCCACCCATTTATTAATCCTCCTCCATCCTCTACTTCCCTCTTCCTCTACCTCCACCTTTAGTCTGCAGGGAATCCACCGTTCTGCAGATAAAACATGATGTCATCCTTTGTTCCGTTCATTGACATGGATGTGTTTCTGCAGCGGGCGTGGCACCCGGAGAAACATCCCATAATGAAGCAGAACGAGCGTTCAGAGGCGTTTATTGTTGCGGTGCCTCCGTTGACCTGCAGGGGTCAGACCTTCAGGTGGATCCTTCAGAAGGCGTCGCACACTTCCTGCTTCCAGAAACAGGTACTGCCCCCAACAGGAAGCTGTAAAGAACTACACAACACCGTCACCTCCAGGTCCGGCTCAGACCGGCGAGCCGAGCCCCGATCAGCTGCTGTCGGGGAAAACCTGTCCCAGGACGGCGAGTCGAGCGCTGAACGGCTGCACGGGGCAGGACAGCGGCGGGGCGGCTCTCCGCTCGCCGGGTTTCAGGGCGATGCTCTTCGATTGGCCGAGGGGCGTGGCCCGCGCCGGCTCCGGGGGCTGGGATTGGCCGCCGGCCTTGTCTGGGGGGTTGGACAGGTTGAGCAGCAGATCCCTGATCTCCTGCCGCTCGCGGGCGTGGCGGGTGCAGCAGTAGAGCGCCGCCGGGTCCAGCGGGTGGGCCTCGGTGTTGAAGATGAACCCCCCCGCGCCCAAAACGCACTGCCCCCCCTCGCCCCCCGCCTCCCAGGCCCCGCCCCCTCCCCCGTCCCCCCCGCCGTGCAGGAAGTGGGCGGGGTCAAACAGCAGGTAGAGGTACTTGACGGTCTCGGCGAGGAAGAAGGACTCCATCCTGTTGTCCAGCTTGTGGTCGCGCAGGTCTTTGACCTGAGACAACATCCAGATGAACCCAATTACAGATTATTATATACAGACAGACAGACAGACAGACAGGCAGGCAGACAGGTCTTACACTGGCGTAGCCGCAGGGCGTCTTGCTGATCCTCTCTATGGACTCCAGAGCATCCAGACCGAACTGCAGGTAGGTGTGGTCGCCCGTCGCCCGAAACAGGTACATGGCACTCTCTATGAGCTCTGCACACACACACACACACACACACACACACACACACACACACACACACACACACACACACACACACACACACACACACACACACACACACACACACACACACACACACACACACACACATTAGGAGGGGCGGTAGCTCAGGAGCGTCTAGTGATCAGGTAGTTGCCGGTTCGGCCCTCAGCTGCTGAAGTGTCCTTGGGCAAGACACTGAACCCCCTCACTGCTGTGGCTGGGCTGGTGTGTGTGGACGTGAGGTGTGACTAGAAAAGCACTTTAAAAGACGCACACACAGGAACACAGCCTGTTGTGAGTTCAAAACGTGATGATATGACTTGGTGGTAAATACACTTCCTGTGTTAATGTTGGAATGTGGACGTCCTGATCCACGCCTCAACATGTGTGTGTGTGTGTGTTGCTGCGCAGGAAGACGCGTGCGGGTCATGTGACCTGGTCTGAGCGGGTAGCCCTCCCTCTTGTCCACGGTGTAGCCCTGTGGGATGCTGTAGAACTCGGGGAGACCCCCGAACTGACGCCACACGGAGTAGTAGTTCTGGAAGGTTCTGATGGCGCTGTCCAGCTTCCCCAGCAGGGACTGCCACAACCACACAAAGAAAACATGCAGACAAAATTAGATTTTCGCATTACCCTGTTTTATCAGTGTGTGTGTGTGTGTGTGTGTGTGTGTGTGTGTGTGTACCTGAAGCCCTGGCCAGAAGGCCTCCAGAGACTGGAACACCGGCATGGAGACGGTTCCTTTGTTCATCTGGACCCAGAGGTACCAGTCGTCGAAGCGAGTGTAGTTCTGGATGGAGCGGTCGTACTCTGACACAACAACACCAACAACATCAACATCATCAATAACAACATCAACAACATCAACAACATCAACATCATCATCAATAACATCAACAACAATAACAATAACATCAACATCATCGTCATGTATGTGGCTTCTAATTAGAGCTGGGTTATAAAAAGAGAAGTAAAATCAATACCCTGATACGATTCATTTCTATTTTTTCAAATTGTGATCTGACTTGGCTGTCTGGACTGAGCAGATCTCCCAGCATGCATTTCACCGACAGGTGAGGATTGGGGGGGGGGGGGGTTATACCCAGGAACATGCTGAGAAGCTCCTGGTCGTCCAATAAAATGGCTCCTTTCACCAGATACTCAAAGTAGGAGTCGACGCCCGCTCCGATCCCCGCGTCCTGAGCCACCCACTTCCTGGACTGGATGTTGATGTGGTTCCCCACCTGGACAGACAGACAGGTGCGCGCAGGGGGAGGGACGGTTGAGAACGAGCCAAAATGAGAGACAGACAGGTATACACGGTGAGACAAAAACAGAGCCACAAGGTGCGAGGGACAGACAGGCGGGTACCAGTCCAATCTCGGAGCGCGTGCTCCACAGCGCCCCCAGCGCCCGTCGCGCTGCGTCCTCGAACCGGGCGTCGCCCGTCAGGCGACTCAACGTGGCGAACTCCAGGATGAAGGTTCCCACGCCGGCCGTGCAGGTGACGGGTGTCTCACTGGGACTGACGCCGCGCAGCAGGTTGACGGTGCCGTACGGCATCCCAGTGGGGGTCTGGAACGCTGGGGAACCGGGAAGGAGAGTGGTAGTTACTGGTACTTAGGAGTAGAAAGAGGTAGCTAGTGGGAATAAGTAGTAGAGAGGGGTAGTTAGTGGTAGTTAGTAGTAGAGAGTGGTAGCTAGTGGTAGCTAGAAGTAGAGTCGTAGTTAGTAGTAGAGAGTGGTAGCTAGAATTTAGTGGTAGTTAGTAGTAGAGAGCGGTAGTTAGTGGTAGTTAGTAGTAGAGAATTGTAGTTAGTAGCAGAGAGTGGTCATTAGTGGTAGTGAGTGGTAGAGGGTGGTAGTAAGTGGTAGTAGAAAGTGGTCGTTACTGGTAGTTAGAAGTAGAGAGTGGTAGTTACTTGTGGTCTGTGGTAGTTAGTAGTAGAGAATGGTAGTTAGTGGTAGTTAGTAGTAGAGAGTGGTAGCTAGAATAGAGTGGTAGTTAGTGGTAGTTAGTAGTAGAGAGCGGTAGTTAGTGGTAGTTAGTAGTAGAGAATTGTAGTTAGTAGCAGAGAGTGGTCATTAGTGGTAGTGAGTGGTAGAGGGTGGTAGTAAGTGGTAGTAGAAAGTGGTCGTTACTGGTAGTTAGAAGTAGAGAGTGGTAGTTACTTGTGGTCTGTGGTAGTTAGTAGTAGAGAATGGTAGTTAGTGGTAGTTAGTAGTAGAGTGGCTGTTAGTGGTAGAGAGTGGTAGTTAGTGTTGTAGCGTGGTAGTTAGTGGTAGTCATCCCACAGCTCAGTGGAATACTGGATCCTGATTGGTCGAAAGCAGCAACCAGTCATCAGGTATCTCTCAATAAGGACAGCTGATCTGTTCATAGTGGTTGTTACCACAGGAAACCACTTGTCCTGCTGCTTTCACCTCCCTCCTGTCACTCCAGCTGCATGCTACCGCTAGTTAGTGGCGCCATCTGGTGACGCTACATAGAAACTACAATGGGCTACATTTTCAGTTAAACAATAACAGTAAATTGTTTATTCTACCATTTATATTATTCTCCTCTGTGGAAGCTCATATACTAGTTATAAACCAAGACATACTAGTTATTAAACTAGACATACTAATTATACTACCAGACATACTAGTTATACAACTAGACATGCTAGTTATAAACTAGACATACTAGTTATGAAGTGATAAGTTGTATTCAGTTAGTAGTGTGTAATAAGCAGGGTCATGTGCAGCCAGACGGTGGTTACCTCTAAATAACCTCCTTCGGAGAGACACACCTGGTGCCTGGGGGTTATTTTAATTAAGACGGACAGACAGACACAAACAGATAGACAGACAGGCAGGCAGACATGCAGGCAGACCTGGTAGCAGCTTCCTGGCAGCGTCCTCTGCCATCCTCAGCAGGGGTCCAGTGCAGGGCCACCCGGGCTCCAGCTCCGAGGCTGCTCTGCCCGAGAGGAGGTGGGCCGACAGGAGCCCCCCCACCACTGCGCGTGCACACGCACACACACACACACACACACACTATTATCAAAAACAGAAATATAGGATGTAGAGTCAATAATTATTTTGAAAGATAGTCCCCCCCCCCACTCCCGCTCTCTCACCTCTGATGTTGGTCTCGAACACGGAGGCATTGACGTCGATGTCGAAGTTCACCGTGTCCTGGAGCAGCGTCGCCACGCGCTGGAACTCCGTCTGGTTTCCCAAAACCTGCAGAACATTCAGATGAAATGAAACAATGAAAAACTAGTAATTGAAAAAAAAATCTGTAAGAAATTGAATTATTGTTCTGTTTATTTCATGCCACTATCACAGTGTGAGCTCATAACATAGTAATAGCAGAGTAGTAACAGTTATAAGACCTGCTGCAGAAGAGCCTCATCATTCACATTCTGTTTATTGAGTCATTTCTAGCATTGGGTTGAAAATTCTGCTTAAATGTGAAACGACGGAGATGTGCTCCAACATGCGCAGCTCTGTCCAGACCGCACCAGCAGAGTGTCCAGGGCGTCGATCAGGGTCAGGGAGAAGCTGCCCCACGTGTCCTGGCCGTCACAGGTGAGGGGGCGGAGCTCGTCGTAGGGGAAGGCGTTGTCAAGGTAACTGTTGTAGGCGTGGTAGAACATGGACTTGATGCGCTGCCTGGAGGGGGAAGCAGGGGCACAGTGTGGAGGCTTTTGGGGGTTGTTTCCCGAGCCTGGGTCCGGGGCCCCGTGTAAGAACCACTATATAACATACAATTAATAGAGAAAATACTGTCCCTGGAAAGGTGTTCATGTAAAATCAGATTTATTATGAGTCAACACAGTACGTTATACTCTGATTGTACGGATACTACTCCCTCTCTCATATATTTCAGTGCATTTCCTCAATTTGGATCTTCGCAGCCTCATCCAAACACCCTGTGCTTGGTAATGGAGGTGATCTGACGTTGGAGTTTCTGTTTGTTGCACTGAGGGAAGGTTTGATTCCCTGTTCCTACTGCCCGGGACACAGCCACAAGGAGGGCCGAACTTCCCAAAGTGCCGGTGCTTTGCTCAGTTCGCATATTCATGAATTAACTTATTGACATTTTCACTGCTATATTTATACCAGGGCTCAGTCCCGTGAAGCAAGCTGACACGTCCCCGCCACAGCCCTTGAAGGATCTTGCGCGCAGAGCGCATTCTGTATATTGTGCATATTTTGCTTTTCTTTACATTGTTTATTTTTTTTTCCCCCTTCTGGGCACTTTGGTCTGAGTCTGCTCGCACTGCAAAGCACCGTCTATCACCAAGACCGTCACCCCGTCAACCCCGTCACCCCGACCGGCACACGACGACGCGCTTGTCCGAACGACAACCCCGCGACGCTTCGCAATGTCCGGCCCCGACGACGCCCGCGGCGGCGCGTCCTACCTGACGCTGCCCATCTGCTCCTCGGTGAACGGGGGCCGCGCCGCTGCGGCCTGCGCGGACAGCAGCGCGCACAGGGCGAGCACGGGCAGCTGCATGGTCGCGGCGCGGAGCCTCGGAGGCGGCGCGGAGCCTCGGAGGCGGCTCGGAGCCTCGGAGCCTCGGAGGCGGCTCGGAGCCTCGGAGCCTCGGAGGCGGCTCGGAGCCTCGGAGGCGGCTCGGAGGCGGCTCGGAGCCTCGGAGGCGGCGCGGAGCCTCGGAGCCTCGGAGGCGGCTCGGAGCCTCGGAGCCTCGGAGGCGGCTCGGAGGCGGCTCGGGGCCTCGGAGGCGGCTCGGAGCCTCGGAGGCGGCTCGGAGGCGGCTCGGAGCCTCGGAGGCGGCTCGGAGCCTCGGAGGCGGCTCGGCCCGCGGCCCGACGAGGCGCTTCGCGGGCGGCGGTCAGGGAGCGAGCTGGCGCGTGTGAGCACTGCGCAGGCGCGTCCCGGGACGCTGACGGGCATCCTGGTTGGTGCGGCGTTCAGGAGCGGTCCAGGGCTGTTGCTTAAAACCACGGGGCCGCGAAGCACAACAGACACAACACAGGTAAATATATTTAAAAAAAAAAGCAATAAATAATTATGCTTTAAGAGTTTTTCAAAGGTCGGTTCAGCTGTACGTACAACGAAAGTAATGAATCATTCAATATATTTTTAAACGGCCCCAACCTTACGTCATTTCTCTATACGTATGCTTGTATGTGACAAATAAACATCTTGAATCTTGAATAAAAGTGTCGCTGTGTGTGATGTATTTTTTTTCTAATTTAAAATAGATCAATTAAAACGCACAAAATTTGTTTCATTTGTTTCAAAAATGTTATCTTTGTGCATCTTGAAATACTCGCAGTTTTCTGTGTTTTGTGCTGTGTTGTGAATACACCGCTAGAGGGCTGCCTCTCTGCGCATGCGCATTCCAACATTCAGCAGTCATGCGCTGTAGGGTTATTTGAAACGGTGGATGACGTCGTTCCTTGCGGCTCATAATAAAAATGTTTCGTATCAACGTCATTCAATCAAAAGTAAAAATAAAACAACATTTAAAAAATGCGTTTGTTAACATTTTGGAGGGGGCCGTGGTCATGTTGGTGGAACACTAGATTGACACGAGACAGCATCAGTATAAATATACATGTAGTCCGTGACCGTCCATCCTTTCCCGTCTGCTGTGTCCTGGTTCCTTCCTTTGTGGTTTAATAACGTTCGTGTTGTTTTACTTGAACAGTTTATAAAGTAAACAATAAAAACCCGAAAAGGGGAGAGGGGTCTGCGCATGCGCAGACGGACCATCACAGCAGCACGTTCAAGAAACGTCACCAGGAGTAAACAACAAGCGGAGCGCGAGGTAAACACGCCGTTAAAGCTTTATTCTAAGGTCCTGGAAACGGGAAAACACGTCCCACACCGACGGGAAAACACGGCGCATTCGATGCTCCCACTGACATTCAACCCTGACATTAAATCCTGGTGACTGACATTTTATATCTTAGCTTAGCTTAGCGCTAGCTCCGCAGAAGGAGACCCCGCGGTGGCTAACCTCCCTTCACTCGGTCTTCCGGCGCTTTGCTGGTCGTGTGTTTCATTTTGTTATAATTTTTCTCTTAATTTGTGGTGTTTTTTTTGTTTTTTTTGTTTTTACTGTATTCCTCTCGGCTCCTGAGTACTTTTCCAGGCTAACATGCTCAACTTAGCGCTAGCCGGATAAACCTTGTCAAGTTGGCACTTCCTGCCCGAAGGGCGGGGCTCGGCTGACAGCTGTGACGAACAGCGGAAGGGACCAATCAGAAGCTTCGACACGTCTTCGTTAAAACAAAGCTGTTTCAACCGCAGATATGGCGCCAACAACAAGTTGATCAGTACCAACGAGATTAGTTAAAATGAGTGATTAATGGTTTTAGGTTCTAGATTAAGATTACAACGCTTTGTTTGGAAAAAAAAAATTAATTTCGAGATCTAAGATGAAGTTCTTCTTAAACCTTTAACGACTTAAAGTTTTAAAGGTTTATTCCACCCAAATACTACTTTCTGTCCAAGTACTTATAGTTTTAAGGGTTTATTCCACCAAAATATTACTTTGTCTAACAACTTAAGGTTTGAACAGAATAAAATGACAAATAAACCTCTTGAATCCTTTCAAGGTTTATTCCACACAAATACTACTTTCTAACTACTTGTGGTTTTGAAGGTTTATTCCACCCAAATACTACTTTCTAACTACGTATAGTTTTAAAGGCTTATTCTACCCAAATACTACTTTCTGTCCAAGTACTTGTAGTTTTCAGGGTTTATTCCACCAAAATATTACTATGTCTAACAACTTAAGGTTTTAACAGAATAAAATGAAAAATAAACCTCTTGAATCTTTTAAAGGTTTATTCCACACAAATACTAGCTGTCCAAGTACTTATGGTTTTAAAAGTTTATTCCACCCTGTGGCAGCTCTGCCAAACACACGCCACCCAAGAGGTGTCTCAGGGACCTCCAGCACAGAGACACAGAGGAGGATGGGTCGTAAACATGTCATGACAGGGCTCCTCTCCTGAGTGAGTGTGGGGATGGGGGTTTTACCTGCTGCTCATTACACCGACCAATGAGCAACAGGTATGCAGCCACCCTGATCCCAATCACCTGGATCCAGGTCAGGTGTGCCTGCTTAAACCACACCATCCCCACACCACACACCCAAATACTGTCCAAGTACTTAAAGTTTTAAAGATTTATTCCACCCAAATACTACTTTCTGTGTAACAACTTATAGTTTTAGGTCTAGCTTAGAGGTGGTTAAGTTTAGGTATAAGCTAAGAGGTGAAAGGGAACTGTACGCATTAACTTGGACGCTGAAAAGGAACTAGAGCATTCAAATTGTATCAATCTTTATATATATGTTTTTATTTCTCTTTCTCTACCAGATGAAGTCTCCTCCAGACAGATCTGGAATCACCTTTAAGGTCGGAGCTCTGCTGGAGGCCAGAGACCGGCACAGGAACTGGTACAACACACACAAACATATCTTAAGTATTTTGTAATGTAACCATAAAGGAAGGGTTCTCTGTCTGCATGTCCTTTGATTGTCTCGACAGCCGTTCATCCGATCTCCTTCACACTTGGCTGGTCGCTGGGGACCTAAGGACGTGCAGTGTCCAATTTGGTGCAACGTGGACATGCAACACGTTTAATGTGAATAGACTTTAAATAAACGACGCACAGCGGGAGGCGGGGCCTCAGGGATCTGCGACTGAGTCACAAAGAGTCAACAGTTTCACCTTCCATTCTGGAACACAGGACAGAATCGAAGACATTTTGTCAAACTGCCATTAAAGTGTCTTGCATTTTGAACAGGCGTACATTGATAAATATTGATTTATATTGATAAAACGTAATAAATCAAAATGCCCTTTAAGTTGGAGGAGAAGAAATCAGCCTTTATAGCGATCCGCTTCTTTTACACTTCAGCCTTTTACGAAAAGTTTTACTATTATTAGCAAGTAGTATTTTATCTCAACTTAAGGCGGCATATATATATATATATATATATATATATATATATATATATATATATATAAAGGATGTTAACAATTAATCGACTATAAATTAATTGCTAATAAGAATTGAATTGATTAAGAACTGAACAATCTGGCCCTCTGTCATCGTATCAATGGAAGTGTTTGGGGCGCAGCGCGTTTCGAGGAAAAAAAGTAAAAAGTCAGGAAATAGTAGTACTCACAGTTAGTAAGTAGAAGTACTTACAGTGTAGAAGTTCTCACAGCCAGGAAGTAGTAGTACTCACCAGAACGATAGGGGGCAGTCAAGAAAAAAATGCTCAGTGGAGCAAGACGTAGACAAAGAAGTAGACAGAGGCTTCCAGAAAAAGAAAAAACAACAAACAAAAGTAGGGTTTATTCCTGTTCTACACAAAAATAACTAAATATAGTACTGCTTTTATTCGTTTTTTATTGTGAAATGTTTTTAAAATATTATACAGAAAAATAAATAAATACTCACGGAAAATTAATATTTGAATTATCCACTCTCCTGGACACCTCCCTCTAATCAGATGAACTTATGCAAATTATAACAACCCACCAATGACCTTTAACCCCACCCCCACAGTCATACACACAGAGCGTTACACGCGTTATTTAAAACAAACTACAAGAAAATAAAGATACATACATACATACTGTGTGTGTGTGTGTGTGTGTGTGTGTGTGTGTGTGTGTGTGTGTGTGTGTGTTGATGGTATTCCTCACATAACAACTAGTTAAACGACCATTCCGGCAACTTTCGGACCAGTTGCTATTGTACACTGTGTACAATATCAAGCTTCTCATCTCATCACCCTTCATATACTATAATCACTATATACACTATAAATACACTTAGTACTATATACACTATATAAACTACTGTATATACTGTATACTATATACACTATATATTCTATATATATATATATTTACACTATATATACCAGCCACGCCCTCTTACCGTGAAATAACACAGGTCCTCACTTATTGACCAATTCACTAAACGACCTGGTGCTAGGAACGGAACTCTGTCATTAAGTGAGGAGTACCTGCATATACACACATACATACACACAATAAATGTAAATATACACAATAAAAAATAAATAACACAAGTAGCAGGTTTGTTGAACTTCACTTCAACTTACTAAAGATTGTTGTGCAATAAGCCGAGCAGCATTGTAGCAGCATGTTGGATGTGGAAAGATGATGAAATGTAGTCCAAACTAACAGTCTGAGTGTTATGTTTTATTATTATTATTTATTATATTGAATTATATTATAATATGTTATATTGTTAAATAATATCTTAAATTATATTTAATAATATAATATATATTTTCAATATAATGTACAATATAATATAATATATTAATTATTTATTAATATTGCATGGTGTTCCACTCAGGCACACAGTGTCCATAGAGCAGATCGACTCTGAGAAGGGACAGGTTCTCGTACACTACAAGGGGTCAAGACGCAGCCGTTGCCATGACAACTGGTTTCCATGGAACTCACCCTACCTGCGGCCAGTGGAGAGAATCAGCCTGAGGAAGGAGGGGCTGCGACAGGCCTGCCCCCGGCCGGTACACACACACACACACACACACACACACACACACACACACACACACACACACACACACACAGGGGTACAATATTTAGTAAATTTCCCTCTCTCCCCTCCAGATGTTTGCCTCTGGTTCCAGGGTTCTCGCCTGTTGGACAGACTGTCGCTTCTACCCGGCGAAGGTCGTCAAGGTCAACAGAGATGGTGAGACCTTATAGGAACATTCCACTGTGAATATGTCCTCTATCAGCTAGGAGACAGTTCTGAAGGAGCTAGGAGACGCTCTAGGAGACAGACTAGGAGTTTGGGGATGGAGCTCATTTTAGATGTTCTTCTTTCAAACATAAACCAGGTTGAAAGGAAGTAACCAAAACACTGATAAGAAATTACAGTTTTGAATGTATATTTATGTTTAATAAATCTAAGATGGTGCGTGTGTGCGTGTGTGCGTGCGTGCGTGCGTGCGCATCAGATTCCTACACAGTGCGTTTCTATGACGGCGTGGTGCAAACCGTGACGCACACCAAGATCAAACCGTTCAAGAAGGTGAGACACGCTGCTCTCTGATTGGACGATCGCTAATCACCCTCCACCGATCAATACCCTAACTGTGTGTGTGTGTGTGTGTGTGTGTGTGTGTGTGTGTGTGTGTGTGTGTGTGTGTGTGTGTGTGTGTGTGTGTGTGTGTGTGTGCGCAGAGCCAGAAGGCTGCCTGTGAGAAGAAAGTCGCAGGAAGCGAGGGATGGGAGGAGGGGGAGAGCGAGGAGGAGGGAAAGAAGGGAGAAGAGGAGGAAGAGAAGAGGGAGGAGGAGCCTACATCCTCCCGGCTGCCGTCGGCCAATCAGGAGACGGACGGCGGTAAGTCACAACCTTTGACCTCAGCGTCGGCGTGCTAGCGCGGCGCACCGAGCTGACGGGCTGTTCCTCCCTCCAGGCCCCGATGGTGGAGCTCTGGATCAGCCAACCAGCATCCAGCCTGACGCTCCCAGCCCTGCCCCTCCTATCTCCGCCCCTTCAGACAGAGGTAACGGACCTGTCTGTCTCTCTGTCTGTCAGGTTCCATCTGGGCCATTTTGACATATCGGTCCAAAGTGAATTTAAAGGTGTTTGACCTGCAGTTCCCAACACCAGGTTCCCGGTCCCCACGAGGGGACGACGAGGCGTCACATTCGGAAATAATCCAAAACACTGAAGTTCTGCATCACCTCCAACTCAGAAGCCTCCTTATTGTTTCCTCCTTTGACACGTTGTAAAAATGTAAATAAATGTCACTTTATGAATTTAATTCTCTCTCTCAGATGTGCTGGTGGAACCTCAGTCCCATCTACCCACCACACACAAATACAGCAGAGAACCACGTAAGCACACACACACACACACACACACACACACACACACACACACACACACACACACACACACACACACACACACACACACACACACACGCACACTAGAAGCTGTGTTCCTCAAGTTCCGTCTGTAGTAGCTGGTTTAATGAACTGGTTAACTAGCTGGTTGACAGGTAGACACACAAACTGGTCAACTGGTTAACCGGTCGAGTGGTGCTCCAGTCTACAGGGTGATAAAGAACCAGCCTCCACCCATCCTGTCCATCGACCTGGACCACAACCCCTTCAAATGCCCAGTGCCAGGCTGTACCAAGTCCTTCCGGAAGGGGAGTCTGCTGCACTGCCACATGAAGTATTACCACTCGGAGCAGCTGGGGGAGCCAGAGGCACCGCGGTGAGCACCACGAAGCACCGTCACTTCCTGGAAGGACGTTTTACAAGTGGTTGGCAACCAGGCAACCGCTGGCTCCAGACGAGGGAGGTGTGGTGACCTGCTGTGTTGTGATTGGTCGCTGCAGGAGGAAACGCTCCTCCTCCGAGGGATGGGACTTCCTGTCGGAGCGGAGGAAAGAGAACCAGAGCCATCTCGCCTGTCACCATGACAACAGAGAGCTCAGCGCCACGGCAACAGGTGGGAGCCCGGTGTCGCCGTGGCAACAGCATAGCGCAGCATGTTGCTAGGGAGGAGCCCGCCGGTGCCCGTTGTCTGGGGTGTGTACTGACGCCTCCTGGCCTGCGGGTGGTGCTCCTCCCCCGTCTCTCCATCTGTGAACAGAGGTGAAGAAGGAGGTGAAGCTGAAGAGCGGGCGAGAGAGGAGGGACTTCCTGAGGATCAAACTGAAGAAGAAGAAGAAGAGGAAGAAGAAACGCAGGAGACGCCGCTCAGGTGAGACACTCCTCTGTCATCCCTCCATCTTTCTGTCACTACTCCATCATTCTGTCTTTCTATCACTCTATTATCCCTCCATCATTTGGCGTCCTGCTCCCATAATGCATTGTGGGATGCCCTCGCCAGCATAGTGTGCAGTGTTTTTTATTCTACGATATTTGACAGGAAGTAGTTTGTCATCTTGGTCCTTTAACTTCCTGTTTCCTGGTCCTTTCACTTCCTGTTTCCATGTCCTTTCACGTCCTGTTTCCTGTTTCCTGCAGGACTCTTCAGCAGTGACGATGAGAGCAGTGACCGACCTCCTGTCACCCTGAGACTGTCCACCCCACAGCACTACGCACAGAGAGAGGGTAACACACACACACACACACACACACACACACACACACACACACACACACACACGACATCTGGTGGAATATAGAATAATATAGTAAAATGTAATGATATATAATAATGTCAAATAAAATGTGCATTTAATTGATTTAATTTGATAGGACATTAAGTATTTAATTTTAGCTGTGTAAAAAAATAATAATAATAATTAAAAAAAAAAAAATAGTTTAACCAAATTGTCTGACTTTGGCTCCACCCCCTCCAGCCGAGGGTGAGGGCAGCGATTGGTCAACAGCAACAGCGGACACGGACGAGGGCACTCCCACCTACTGGCCCGTCACCACGGAGACGGAGGAGTTTGAGATCGTCAGGTGTGTGTGTGAGGTGGACGAGGAGGACGACTTCATGATACAGGTAACACACACACACACGCTGGAGTGATTTTCTTGATAATATTCAGTATTTGTCTCTGTTGAACCTGTTCTGTAATCTTTCTAAATGTCTTACTTCTCCTCCTCCACTCCTTCCTGTCTGTCTCTCTCTCCCTCAGTGTGAGTTGTGTCTGTGCTGGCAGCATGGAACCTGTATGGGTTTGTATGAAGACAACGTTCCTCTCAGCTACATCTGCTACTGCTGCAGGGACACCACAGGTGCAGCACCTCTTCATCACTTCCTTTTTGTGTGTGTTTGGCTTCCTGGGATCGGGGGAAGAAAAAAAAAAAGGCGGAGCTTCCCGTCTGGGCACTTTTCCACGCGTGGCACCCGCATGGCTCGCCTCCTTTTGGTTTTCCGTCGTCTCAAACCTCAAACTCTCTTTGGGTTTTACCTCCGTGGAGGTTCTAAGCGAGCTGACAGGCTGCTGAGCAGACAGCGAGTCGTCACGGCGACATTATTGCGCGACAAGGAGCCGAGCTGCCGCGGCGGACGCATCTTCTTCTGTTCACTGGACTACTAGATTAAATGGCGACCGGCAAAACCACAAAAAATGATAACTCAAGAACACTGCCCCTGGGGTGCCCTCTTCCTGTGTCTGTCGCGTTGAAGAGGACATCACAGCAGTTTCATGCGGCGTTGCCATGGATACGATACTGCAGTGTGAAACTGAGTATCTGGAGCCAGGAGTGAGTCGAGTGGTACCGTGTCGTGGAAAAAAGGTGGTTTGGTGTCGGGCAGCGGTGTCTGAATGTCAACCGAGAACCAGGCGTCTCATTGTGTTGAAAAATTAGATGGAAAATCATTACATTTTGGTGGAAAAATAATAACAATGTTTTATTATTCTTTCTTTCTTTCTTTCTTATTATCTTTAATACTCAAAGTCTTGCCTAATATATATTACTAAAAATAAATGTGGGAAACAGCCCTAACACATGCATCCTGTTTGAAATGACAATCCTTCACTTTGTTGTCGCTGGCTGCGTCGGCCGCCGGGGGGCGCCGCCTCGCGCTCCTCCTTCTGCTCGTCACCTCCACCCGTCGTGTACGGAGCGTCTCAACGTGTCTCCGCCCTCCCCTCTGTTCAGGCTGGAGGAGGGCTCACCACTTCCTGTCGGACCCTGACTGGCTGACGACGGGTCACATGTACGGCCTCTCGTGCGTCAGGGAAAACTACTCGGAGATCAACGGTTCCAAGATCTCCCACACCAAGCAGCTGCTGGCGCACACGTGTGGCCTCCACCGGGTCCTCAGGGGCCTCCAGCTGAAACTCAGCTTCTTGAAGTGAGTGGTGTCTGTTGGATGCAGCCGTGCACCGGTTTATCGGCCGTACGCCTTGTCGGCTGCCGTCCGGCCCATGTTTTATCTGTTTTGTCGCGTCAATTTTGCGCCGGCTAATTGTCGTGTCGGCGAGGGCCGGCCCTTCCTACCGGCGTTGTGGGCGGCCCCCAAGGGGGCGTGGAGAGGCAGCGGTCCGGGCGCAATTTGCGCACCTGTCTTCCTCTCCCACGGTATGGCTGGCGATGGGGCGCCCGCGCTCTGAAGGTACCGATGCTGCCACAACACCAAAAGAGTGTTTTTATTTCAGATGTAGGCTGTTTTTTTTACCTTTGCTTCCCCCTGTAATGAAACGAGCGCCGTGCGTGACGGGGACACGGGAACGGGGGCAGTGAGCGAGGGAGGTACGACAGCACAAGCACGACCATATGTCGCCATGGTATTTATACAAGCAATAATCTGGAGCTGCAACGTTATCGCCGCACCACCAAATCCTGATCGAAGTCGTGCTCGTTCAAAGATGATGAAAAACACTTCAGTTATTTTTTTATCATGAAGATTTCTTTGTTTCCCGGGCACAAAAGGGGGAATAAATAACAACGACAAAAAATAAACAAATAAAAAAAAACATTGGTATCTGCATCGGCTATCGGCCAAATTGTTATTTTACACGTCCGTATCCGTATCGGCTCAGAATTTCACCGTCGGTGCATCCCTAGTTGAAATGCATGCTGGGATATCCAGGTTAGTGACCAGCGATGCACCCTCCATGTTTAGGGCGCGGTGAGAACACATCCTGGTACTTAAGGAATTCTGGGCTTTACCTAAACACAACTTCCTGCTTGCTGTCGTGTCCTCCAGCTGCCCCTCCCACCCTGAGCTGCAGCTCTGGAGGTTACCGTGGAGACAGGGGGCTGAGCCGACAGCCGCTTCGGCCAATCAGAGAGCAGAGGCTGCGGAGAGCACCGCCCACTCCTACGTCAGCAGCGAGCACTGCTACCAGAAGCCTGATTTATCGTGGGAAAACCCCGATGGTGGCGTGGAAGAGCCTCCGGTGAGCGGAGTCGACTGGATGCAGAACCGCACGGTATGAAACGTCTGTTGCCAAGCAACAGTGAACACTGTTGCCAAGCGACCGCTTAAAACCTGTTTGTAGCACAAAGGTCAAATTATTTATTACTACGACTATAACTGGACTATAAGGTAAAATTTAGGCACTTTGAGGTTGTTTGATGTTAATAAATCAGTCATGCCTTCCAATCAGTTAATTGATTTGCGTCCTCCATCTTTATTTGCCGTCACAAATATAAAATGTGTACGAATTCAATATTCCTAATATTCAAGTAAATAAACATAACTACTATGATGGAAATGTATGAGCTATTGTTTATACTGTTCAATGTGTAAACAACTTTGTGTAACCTTTATGTGACATTAACATGACCTTGGTGTAAACTTGGCATGACCTTGGTGTAAACTTAGTGTAAACTTTGTGTAAACTGGGTGTAAACTCGTTGTGACCTTGGCGAAAACTTGTTGTGACCTTGTTGGGAACTTGTTGTGACCTTGGTGGGACCTTGTTGTGACCTTGGTGTAGCTGGTAGCCTCGTGAGGGTTGTCCTTCGCGGAACCTCTCAGCCCGTCCAGCGGCGTGACGGACCAATCAGGAGCTGCCGTTGTTCTCTGAGGCGGGTTGGTGCAGAAGGCGCCGCATTTCAGAACAACAACAATGGCGGCTCCTGAAGATGATGATGAGGCCGGTGCAGCGTTAGCGTCGCTTTTGGCAGAAATAGATGTTTTAACAGCAACACCAACACACGTGTGACCTTGGAGTTACTTTGGTGTGACCTTAACCGTAGTTCTGTTCCACTCTACAGGACGCTGGGGAACCTCCGACTGAACACACACACACTGACACCAACACCAACGCACACACTGCCACACTCTCGTGCGCGCGGACATGCACACTGTCGTGCGTGCAGTGTGTGTTTGGGCGTCGGCTGAACCTCCTGCAGCACATCGAGTCTCTGCACGAGCAGATCAGCAGCAGGATGGAGGTGATGGAGAGGGAGCTGGACGGTAATACACACTGATACACACACACTGACACACAAAGCACACACACACGCACTCTGAATCGCACACACTTATACACACACACACCACACTGAATCACACACACACACACACACACACACACAGTATACACACACACAGTACACAGACACACTGATACACGCACTCACACACACTAAATCACACACACTTATACACACACACACACACACACACACGCACACTGAATCACACACACTGATACACACACACACACACATGCTGATACACACTTGCATACACACACACACACTATGAGCACCTTGTGTTGATTACACACATTTTATTATTTTTAGAGCTTGTGTGTAATCACCGGGGGTCATGACATTTCACTGGATATATGTGACTGTATGTGTATGTGACTAATAACCTCTTAAACTGATACCTACACACACACATACACATACACACAAACACACACTGATACACACACACACCATATAGAAATTAGATAAAAGATAAAATCGAGATAAAATCTCCATCTCCCCCTTTCTTCACCCCCTCTCTCGCTCTCTTTCTGTCTCTCTCTCTCTTCCTGTGTCTGTCTCTCTTTCTTCCTGTCTCTCGCTCTCTTCCTGTGTCTGTCTCTGTCTCTCTGTCTATCTCGCTCCCTCGCTGTCTCTCTCTCTAGTCCTGGAGTCCTGGTTGGATCATTCTGGGGAGCTGGAGCCTCCAGATCCGTTGTCCCGCCTCCCGCAGCTCAAGCAGCGAATCAGGTGGCTGCTCTGCGACCTGGCCACCGTGAGGCGCCTGTCAGTCTGCCGCTGACCCCCGACCTCTGACCTGTGACCCCGTGCGGGCCAGGCGGGTCCAGTGACTATGCTAAGACTGCGTCCTAGCTCCGTGTGCACAGCAGGGGGCAGCGTGTTTGCCCCTGATTTTAAAACTCATAAGGATGGATCATTTCCAGCGTCAGTAGATGCATCGTCCCCCAGACAGGGCCCCCTGTGGACAGCAGTGGTATTAGTGGTCCGGTCCCTTGGTCCCCCAGACGGGGGCCCCTGTGGACAGCAGTGGTACTGGTGGTCCGGTCCCTTGGTCCCCCACGGAGCAGCACAGTGTGGGCCAGTCTCTCTTTTCAGTTTTCCACATGTTGAGATACTAAATTAATTTGAAGCTTTTTTACTTGTCGTCGTTTTGTAGTTTTATATCAACGCTCTGGTTCTCCAGTATTCAAGGTTATTTTTGTGGTATTTCTACTCCGTCAGACGCTTTGGATGTTCTCTTTTCATGTTTTAATTTTGTTTTGCCACCGTGGTCGAGTTCCGTGTGAAAACGTTCATTTCAGGAGAGAAGGTGGAGGCAAAATTCAAAATATCTGAGAGTGAATATTATTATTATTATTGTTATTATTATTATTATTATTATTATTATTTACCGTGTTTACTGTGCTAGTACTGCGTGAACACGTCTGACAGTACGTAGAGGCTGAATCAGCGTTTGTCTCACAAAAGAAAAAACAAAAAAATACATATTTTTGTTGTGAAATTCTAATAAATAGTTTAATAGATGAAGTTTACATGAAGAAAAGAAGAATTCAAAAGCGTGTTTCACTTGGTAGGACTGACACGCTACTTACTTATAGTACTTACTAGTACTTAGTAATTGTACTTACTAATAGTACTAATATTATTTACTAATAGTACTTAGTAATAGTACTTAGTCATCGTACTTACTAATAGTATTTACTAATAGTACTTAGTAATTGTACTTACTAATAGTACTAATATTATTTACTAATAGTACCTACTAATAGTACTTACTTGAGCTGTTAAAACATTCAGCATTTTAAAGCATTATGCAATAACTGGTCAAAATGTAGAAAGTCTTTATTATGTAATTATACACATTATGTAATAACGGTCATTTTCTAACAGTATATAACAGTAATAACTATGTAATAACATGATAACGTATATGATTAGTTATGTTCTGGTTTTTACAAAATGCGGCAAAATGATGACATGAGTTGAAATAAAAGCAAACTGAAATGAAAGTGAAGGTTTGTCAGGAGGAGGGAGCAAGAAGGCATTTGAGAGTAGTATTCAAGTCAGTATTTCCAGAGTGAAAAGTATGTTTGTTTTGTTTGGAGCGTTGGTACCAAGGCAGCGTTATTAATGATTAATATTTAATATTTTAATGTCATCGTCATCAACCTTCCTCCACCTGACGTAGTCACCTGCAAACAGCGGCAGCTCTGCCGTGGTGCCAGGGAAGCTGGTTGTGGTTCTGCTCGGCTGCCACGATGTGTTTTAAGATCGTGCACAGTGGTAGAACGTGGACCAGGAGTGAATACAATTCAATTTAACAAGTATTTCATCCGCGAAGTCCGGGGCTCCGAGGACGTTGTGGGGAAAGCTGCAGAACAGAATAAGCTGCGAGGCGGGAAGCTCTGCAGGGACGGAGCCGGACCAACCACGGGTTGACTCCAAATCCCGGACTGGACTTTTACTTTCTGGGCCTGGGTTTTCCACCTCTGACGAAAAGAGGCGATTGCGGGAGAAACAGGAAGTGACGGTACAACAGTACAGGAAGCAGTTTTATTCCGACCCTTCATTTATTAAAGATCCATGTTGTTCAGTATGACCTGCAGGTCCTGGAACAGTCCTACGAAGTGTTACAAGATCCAAACTGGAGGCTTTAAAAGGTCTGTTTGTACCTTGTTACAGTATTCAAATGCGCTTTAGGAAGTCTTCTAAACGTATGTTGCTTTTATATTTTCAAGCTCTTGTGTTCACGTGCTCTTCATTCCAGCTGTTTCAAGCTGCGTGTGCTACGTGTTGTTTTTATCAACCTTTTGTTTGTTGATCTCTGAGAAATGGGTTTGACGACGGATCCAGATGTGGTGTTGTCTAGACCGGACCAGGGCTCCCCAACCCCTCCCGCATAAACTGTTTTGTACATTATTATGTGGAGTGAAAAGTGATTCGACGAAAAAAACCTACAACAAAAGTCAATTTTACCATCATAATTGTGGGAGAAATGAGGGTTTATAAATTCTCTGAAAAAATAAATATATATTTACAAATGTAACAAACAATACAAGAAGTAATAATTTTCCCGTGTACCCTCTGCATTTCCCTCACGCACCCCTCGTGGGCCAAGGACCCCAGTTTGGGAACCCCTGGTCTGGACAACAGAGTAATCCAGGACGTTTCTGCTCCAAGATGAATAAAGTGTTGTTTTGGTAACGTCGGGGGCGTGGCTTGCTCTGTGGAGTGGCTCCTTCCTGCTTGTCTGGCTCCTCCGTGGGGAGACACCACAAGACTTTCTACGACTTCTTCTGCACTTTCTACAAACACCATCACACATTTAAAGACTCCCAACGAGGACGTGCGTCCAGAGGCTGGTGATGTGTAAATAACCCCCAGGCACCAGGTCCGTCTCTCTGAAGGAGGTTATTTAGAGGTAACCACCGTCTGGCTGCACATGACCCTGCTTATTACACACTACTAACTGAATACAACTTATCACTTCATAACTAGTATGTCTAGTTTATAACTAGTATGACAAGTTTATAACTAGTATGTCTAGTTTATAACTAGTATGTCTAGTTGAATAACTAGTATGTCTAGTTTCATGAATATGTCTAGTTGAATAACTAGTATGACTAGTTTACTAACTAGTATGTCTTGTCGAAGCTTCCACTGAGAAAGTCACCACAACACAGTGAACTATGCTCCTACATGTGAATGAACTATGACTGTTATTCATGTTAAATTGAACATTGATTGAAATTGAACTAGTGTTAGCGTTAGCATGTAGGCGGAGTGACACCAAGGGCGTGGAACCAGGAGTGGTTGCCCGGCAACGGTCATCAGTCGTCGTTATTGAGGAAATATCTGAGTGCTGATTAAAGCCATTGACCAATCAGGATGCAGGATTCCACTGACTGCGATGAATCATTTTTTTTCTCAAAAGATGTTCTGTAAGCGTGTGACGCTCCCTGATGATACTATGTTTGTCAAACTATATTTGCATCTTTTTCATCCTGGCCACTGACAACCCTGGAAACAAGAGGATCCCGGATGGTTCTCTGAAAGTCCTGTAAAGTACCGATTAAAATGTGTTCTGAGTTTGTCACGCCGCAGAAAAAGTGTGTTAAGCACCCGACCAATTTGAATCATTAAAAAAATTGCAGGGTGGGGGGGGGGGGAGGCAGTTCCCTCCGTTGTGAGATGCGTCTGAAACCACTCCCCATCGCAGGAGAGGTGCAGCCTCTCTCCAGCGTCAAACACCACAAATCCAACGCATGCAAATACAAATCGGAAAAACCAACAACAGGCTGTTTTTCGTTGTTTCGATTTGGTTCGGAAGTTAACAATAGAACGCGGGGAAAAAGTAGATCGACGGAAATCGAGCGTCGGCTGCAGTGACTCGCCGCTGAGCGAAAGAACCGCCGACGCCGACGCACTCTGCTCTCTTATGGCGTAAGGGGGAGGGGCCATGCCGAGTACGACTGCTCTACGTCATGGAGTCATGATTAAGCCCCGCCCAAAACATCAGGAACACAAACTCCACAGTCGTGTACGGCGCCGCTGGGTCTTTCCACATGTTCTCAGCTTGGCCTCCTCGTGTGCAGGAAGTGTTTCCAAACTGATTCGGGGACTGGCTTCGCAGTTACTTCCAGGTCTCGAAGGGGATCCTGGCTGAAGTATTTTGGTGTGTTACTGGCCGCCGGCCCCGCCCACAGGAAGGGCGGGGCCCCTGAGGAAGGTTGGGGGGACGTGGCAAAGCCTCCACGTCAGGCTTTTCATCTTTCATTCAATTAGGAAACGGAGTAAATGAAATGCATCCATGATAGAAAGACTGTTTTCCTTTTTCTTTGGGGAAATGGGGACGTGGAGGTGGAGCGAGTCCTCCCCAAATCTGCTTCTACATGAACACCATGATTGCTGCTCCACCCCCCTTATGGGCCGCCCTGTTACTGCTGTGTACGTGAGGGGGGGGCAGCGCTACAGATGGCCTCGCTGTGTGTTCACTGGACCCTAGAGTGTGTGTGTGTGTGTGTGCGTTTTGTTTGTCCACAAACAAGCTGCTGTCTGACCTCGACAGGGTTTTGAAATTATTTTTGATATAAAAATTGTCCAAACATGATCTTGATCTTTATTTCAACAGAAGCAAGTTATCTTAAATAATATAAATAATATATTAATATCATATAATAATAATAATATATTAATATAATTCATATATATTAATTATTATGAATTAATTATAATTTATAATTATTTATAATTATAACTAATTTCTCATAATTTCAGGTAAAAACATTTATAGAAATTAAATCGAAAACATTGCTTCAATCAAGTTTAAATTAAAATTTTCCAAATCATTTTCTGTAAAAATGTCAATAAATACTATTAATTTGAGGTTGAAATATATAAAAACTTCTAACTAATATATAAATGTTATATGTATGTATAATGTATAAATGAATATAAATAATAAAACAAATGAATGATATAATGTAGTAATATAATGCTATATGATCTAATTGATATAATACCTTAATAAATATAATTGATTACTGATAGCAATAATCAATAACCAGAAAACCAATCAGTTATATGCAAATAACTACTAGTACAGACTGGTCAGATGCAGGTTACAGGACCTTCCAGGTCTCGGGATCATCCAGGACCCAGGATCTTCCAGGAGCCAGGATCATTAAGGTTCCAGGATCTTCCAGGTCCCAGGATTACTAAGGTTCCAGGATCTTCCAGGTCCCAGGATTATTAAGGTTCCAGGATTTTTTAGGATCTTCCAGGTCTAGGTATCATCCAGGTCCCAGGATCTTCCAGATTCAAGGATCTTCCAGGTTTCAGGATCTTCAGGTTCCGGGATCTTCCAGGTTCCAGGATTTTTTAGGATCTTCCAGGTCCCGGGATCTTGCAGGTTCCAGGATCTTCCAGGATCTTCCAGGTCCCCGGATCTTTCAGGTTCCAGGATCTTCCAGGATCTTCCAGTCCCCAGGATCTTCCAGGCACTGTGATCTTCCAGGTTCCAAGATCTTCCAGGATCTTCCAATTCCTGGGATCTTCCAGGACCCCGGATCGTCCGGGTTCCATGATCTTCCAGGTCCCAGGATCTTACAGGTTCCAGGATCATTAAGGTTCCAGGATGTTCCTGGACCCAGGATGTTCCAGGTTTCAGGATCTTCCAGGTTCCAGGTGCATGACCTACAAGCCCCGCCCCCTCCCAGCTTCCTTCAACTCCTTCAACCACAGCTGTCTCTTAAAGTTTAAATCAAATTGACGAACAACATCCTGCAATCGCCTCCAATGATTGAACATCTCACTCATATCAATCACTTAAAACATCTCTTTTCCAAAATATACAAACTTTTATTAAAAACAGACGACACTTTGTCTTTACCTACCATGGAATGGGAAAGAGACCTTGCTGTTTCCACCGATATCAACCTATGGAAGCTTATTCGCAACAACACCTTTTCTATGACCCGCAACTCCAAAATGCAACTCATCCAATATAAGATTCTGCACAGAGCTCATATCACGGAGCACAAAATGTTCAAAATGGGTTTTGTGGATAAAGATGTTTGCTCTCACTGTTCCCTTGATACCAGAGATGACTACTTTCATGCCTTCTGGCTCCGCCCACCTACGTATCCTAGCATTCTGGACCAACATCACCAAGAAGCTCTCAACCCTTCTGGGTCGCAGCATTCCAGTCTCCCTGTCTGTATGTCTCCACGGTAACTTCTTCTCAGTTGACCCACCACTTAAACACCACCGACCCATTTTGGTCGGCTTAACAACTGGCAAGAAAATAATATTACTCCATTGGAAAAACAGAGATAATCTCACCACGTCCCAATGGTTACATTTATTAATAGAATACATATCAATGGAAAAACTATTGTCAATATCCAAAAACAAGGTTGATTCATTTTATGAAATATGAGCTACTTTTATCACTGACATAACTCCATCCATTATTACTTGAGTCTTCCGAAGTCAGGGCAATGTCGTGGTGTTTTGGGACATGTGGGGGTCCCCCTGGTCTTACCGGCTCTTTACGGTTGGTTGGGTGCCCGGCGGCTGTGGGGTTGAGCCACAGCTCTGGGTTTAGTTGGCTCCGGGGGGTGGGGGAGGGTGCTCCTGGGTGCTCCTTGCAGCTGGTGTCCATGTGCTGGTTTGAGGTGTGGTTCTGGGTTTGGGGCTTGGGTTCAGCGCACCACTGGGGTCACCCGCCCCGTGGCGGGGGTGGTGGGGCTTGCGTGTCCTTCTGCGCCCCGTGGTGGGGTGTGACCCCACATGCTGCGGCTGGTTAGACCTTCCATCTGGTCCCGTGACCCAGGGGCCTGAGCCTGGCTGGGTGTGCTGGGCGCGGGTCTCCCTTCAATGCGGGGCGGACTACTGTCATCGCATCAGGCTGCCTGAGTACCTGTCCTCCGGTGCTCTTGGTGCGCAGGGCGTTCGTCGCTGGGGATGTGGGCCGTGGGCGGGAGGGCCTTCAGTTGCCCTCTGTTCTGTGGTCCATGTGTGCGGTGGCTGGGGGCTGACCAGGGGCCTGTTGGGGGCGCGGAGCTGCCCGGCATGGCGGAGGTGCATGGCGGGCCGCTCTGCACCCGTGGCTGGTTTCTGCCTCCAGGTACAGGAGGTGGGCGTGCTATGGCATGGTTGGGTCTGGGGGGAGGGGGAAGGATAATCTGGCGTTAATCTGGTCGTGCTTCGCCTATCTCTCCATGTACCAAAACTCATACTCAGTACATACACCACACTATAGACCTACGGTTTGCGGGATGGGCGGGTTGCAGGCTATGTGGGTGGGGATGGTGGGCAGCTGCCATCTTGCCTGTCACGCTCCTGCCCCAGCGTCTCGGCTGTCCCGAAATTTTAATCCCACTCACATTAGCTTAGAACACATACACTGGCACGCCAATCCTACTCCGAACCACACTCCACCGAACCAGGGTCTGCGGGGATGGAGGGGTGCGAGTGATTCGGGTTCGACTTGCCTGAAAGACTCGCACCCCCAACCCCGCAATTATAACCGCAATTGCTGACAGCACACATTGAGCACTGGGGTCTTCCGGGGTGGCGGGGCGCTGGTGGGTTGGTCGGGGAGCGTGGTTGGCCGGGGTGGCGGCCGGCTGGGCCCCCTGCCAGCTAGGCTTGTGTCCTGGCGGCTTGTGCCTGGTGGTTTCTGGTGCACCGCTTCTCTGCGGCTGGTGCCGATAGTGGTGGAGGGCCCATATATTTGCCGGCCTGTTGGCGTTGGTGGGGGGTGGCTAACATCCGGGTGTCCTGCGCTGAGCACACTCGCTACTTGGGTGGGTGCTTGGGGCTCGTGGCTGGGTGGGGCGTCTGGCCGGCTGTGGTGGGGCGGGCCTCACTCTTGCACGGAGTGTGGGTGGACGTGGGTGTCCCACCGGCTCACCTGAGGGGCAGGCGGTTCAGGCGGTCTGTTGGCGCGGGACCTGGCTCCAGGCCTATAGTCTGTGCCTGGCACCCGCAGCCCGGGTTCTACGCCTACGGCTGTGTCTTGTGCCTGCACTTGGGGGTGGGTTGTATGTGTGCGCCTCAGGGAGGCGGGGTCCCCTCGTGTTCCCTGGGACTGGGTTATGCTCCTTGGGGCTCGGCTTGGGAGTTGCTCCATGGGTTTCCAGCTTCTCTGGGGGCCGGGGGGTCTTCTGTGGCTGCAGGGTGGGGCTCGGGACATAATACCGACCGTATTATTACACCACAACCAATTGGGAAAAGTCCTGTAGACACACACACACACACACACACACACACACACACACACACACACACACACACACACACACACACACACACACACACACACACACACACACACACACACACACACACACACAGGTTTTCAGAATATGATTCACAATAAAAAGGAATGTAAAGTTGTTATAAAATCAGATGTCTAACGTTAACATACGTATGCACACAGGACGGTTTGTTTTTCAGGTGATTTGATCTGTTTTCGTGGTGAGAAAACTGATGATTTGGTTATTACGATTTTAAAACTGACGCCAAATGCATCTCCACGCTGGAAGCTCCTATTTCCCACCACCCCCGTAGGACTTGAACGCATCATTAGCTGAGCGGCTGCACCAGCGAAACGACATCCTGAGGTGAGCGGCTCGTTCTACTGTTTAAATATCATATTCATATGATCACATGTTCTACTGTTTAAATATCATATTCATATGATCACATGTTCTACTGTTTAAATATCATATTCATATGATCACATGTTCTACTGTTTAAATATCATATTCATATGATCACATGTTCTACTGTTTAAATATCATATTCATATGATCACGTGTTCTACTGTTTAAATATCATATTCATATGATCACATGTTCTACTGTTTAAATATCATATTCATATGATCACATGTTCTACTGTTTAAATATCATATTCATATGATCACGTGTTCTACTGTTTAAATATCATATTCATATGATCACATGTTCTACTGTTTAAATATCATATTCATATGATCACATGTTCTACTGTTTAAATATCATATTCATATTATCACATGTTCTACTGTTTAAATATCATATTCATATGATCACATGTTCTACTGTTTAAATATCATATTCATATGATCACGTGTTCTACTGTTTAAATATCATATTCATATGATCACATGTTCTACTGTTTAAATATCATATTCATATGATCACATGTTCTACTGTTTAAATATCATATTCATATTATCACATGTTCTACTGTTTAAATATCATATTCATATGATCACATGTTCTAAGGTTTAAATATCATATTCATATGATCACATGTTCTAAGGTTTAAATATCATATTCATATTATCACATGTTCTACTGTTTAAATATCATATTCATATGATCACATGTTCTACTGTTTAAATATCGTATTCATATGATCACATGTTCTACTGTTTAAATATCATATTCATATGATCACATGTTCTAAGGTTTAAATATCATATTCATATTATCACATGTTCTACTGTTTAAATATCATATTCATATGATCACATGTTCTACTGTTTAAATATCGTATTCATATGATCACATGTTCTACTGTTTAAATATCATATTCATATTATCACATGTTCTACTGTTTAAATATCATATTCATATGATCACATGTTCTACTGTTTAAATATCATATTCATATTATCACATGTTCTAAGGTTTAAATATCATATTCATATTATCACATGTTCTAAGGTTTAAATATCATATTCATATTATCACATGTTCTACTGTTTAAATATCATATTCATATGATCACATGTTCTACTGTTTAAATATCATATTCATATTATCACATGTTCTAAGGTTTAAATATCATATTCATATTATCACATGTTCTACTGTTTAAATATCATATTCATATTATCACATGTTCTAAGGTTTAAATATCATATTCATATCATCACATGTTCTACTGTTTAAATATCATATTCATATTATCACATGTTCTACTGTTTAAATATCATATTCATATTATCACGTGTTCTAAGGTTTAAATATCATATTCATATTATCACATGTTCTAAGGTTTAAATATCATATTCATATTATCACATGTTCTACTGTTTAAATATCATATTCATATTATCACATGTTCAAAGGTTTACATATCATATCCATATTATCACATGTTCTACTGTTTAAATATCATATTCATATTATCACATGTTTTAAGGTTTAAATATCATATTCATATTATCACATGTTCTAAGGTTTAAATATCATATGATCACATGTTCTACTGTTTAAATATCATATTCATATTATCACATGTTCTAAGGTTTAAATATCATATTCATATTATCACATGTTCTACTGTTTAAATATCATATTCATATTATCACATGTTCTAGGGTTTAAATATCATATTCATATCATCACATGTTCTACTGTTTGAATATCATATTCATATTATCACATGTTCTATGGTTTAAATATCATATTCATATTATCACATGTTCTAAGGTTTAAATATCATATTCATATTATCACATGTTCTAAGGTTTAAATATCATATTATCACATGTTCTACTGTTTGAATATCATATTCATATGATCACATGTTCTACTGTTTAAATATCATATTCATATGATCACATGTTCTAAGGTTTAAATATCATATTCATATTATCACATGTTCTAAGGTTTAAATATCATATTATCACATGTTCTACTGTTTAAATATCATATTCATATTATCACATGTTCTACTGTTTAAATATCATATTCATGTTATCACATGTTCTAAGGTTTAAATATCATATTCATATTATCACATGTTCTACTGTTTAAATATCATATTAATATTATCACATGTTCTAAGGTTTAAATATCATATTATCACATGTTCTAAGGTTTAAATATCATATTCATATTATCACATGTTCTACTGCTTAAATATCATATTCATATTATCACATGTTCTAAGGTTTAAATATCATATTCATATTATCACATGTTCTAAGGTTTAAATATCATATTCATATTATCACATGTTCTACTGTTTAAATATCATATTCATATTATCACATGTTCTAAGGTTTAAATATCATATTCATATGATCACATGTTCTAACGTTTAAATATCATATTCATATTATCACATGTTCTAAGGTTTAAATATCATATTCATATTATCACATGTTCTAAGGTTTAAATATCATATTCATATGATCACATGTTCTACTGTTTAAATATCATATTCATATGATCACATGTTCTACTGTTTAAATATCATATTCATATTATCACATGTTCTAAGGTTTAAATATCATATTCATATGATCACATGTTCTAAGGTTTAAATATCATATTCATATTATCACATGTTCTAAGGTTTAAATATCATATTCATATTATCACATGTTCTAAGGTTTAAATATCATATTCATATTATCACATGTTCTACTGTTTAAATATCATATTCATATTATCACATGTTCTACTGTTTAAATATCATATTCATATGATCACATGTTCTAAGGTTTAAATATCATATTCATATTATCACATGTTCTACTGTTTAAATATCATATTCATATGATCACATGTTCTAAGGTTTAAATATCATATTCATATCATCACATGTTCTACTGTTTAAATATCATTTTCATATGATCACATGTTCCAAGGTTTAAATATCATATTCATATGATCACATGTTCTAAGGTTTAAATATCATATTATCACATGTTCTAAGGTTTAAATATCATATTCATATTATCACATGTTCTACTGTTTAAATATCATATTCATATGATCACATGTTCTAAGGTTTAAATATCATATTCATATTATCACATGTTCTAAGGTTTAAATATCATATTCATATGATCACATGTTCTACTGTTTAAATATCATATTCATATTATCACATGTTCTAAGGGTTAAAGATGTAAAAATCACGTGGAATGACTTTAAAAACAGTTTGATATTAAGTTTTACAGTTAAAACAGTTCGATCCAGTTGGTTCAGAATAACTAGTTGTCTGTCTGTGTGTGTGTGTGTGTGTGTGTGTGTGTGTGTGTGTGTGTGTGTGTGTGTGTGTGTGTGTGTGTGTGTGTGTGTGTGTGTGTGTGTGTGGGTGTGTGTGTGGGTGGAGAGCTCCATCTTTCCGCTGCAGACACAGGGCTGTACTGATAATTTCTCCATCCTTTTGAATGTGTTTGTAAACTCTACGATCTGATGAATATTCTTATTGATTAGATCTGATTCTGCCTGACCTCCTGGCGGTCCCCAGACCGTACGTTGAGAACCAGTGTCAAAGGGTCTCCTGGTCCCTCACATGCCACTGTGTGTGTGTGTGTGTGTGTGTGTGTGTGTGTGTGTGTGTGTGTGTGTGTGTGTGGTGGCCACTGGCCAACATCCTCTGCTGAGGGATCACTGGTTGCTTAGCAACAGTCAGGGAGCATCTCCACAGGCCCAACATGGCCGCCATGGAGCGTAGTGAGTGCCAAGCAGCATCGCTGTGGGATCCTGGAACTGTTGGATGAGATATGGAGTATATATAGTATATAACCAACCATAAGGTATATAGTATATAGATATTGAATGTATATAGTATATAACTATAGATTATATAGGATATACATATATACATATAGTAAACATATATTGAGTATATAGATATCAATATATAGAGTATAAAGTATATAACTATAGAGTATGGAGGATATAGTATATAGATATAGAGTATAGCGTATATAGATATTGATATACAGACTATATAGTGTATACATTTAGAGTATATAGATATAGAGTATAAAGAGTATAGATATTAAGAGTATATAGATATAGTGTATCTAGATTTAAAGTATATTATATATAGACTATATTGTATATCGATATAGAGTATACTGTACATATAGTATATACAGTAGAAAGAGTATATACCGGATATAGAGTGTATAGAGTAAAGATATTAGAGTATGTAGATATGGGGGATATAGATATAGAGTATATTGTACAGAGACTATATAGTATATAGATATATTTATAATATAGAGCAGAGGTGTCCAAACTACGGCCCGCGGGCCAACTGCGGCCCGTGGTCCATGTTTAATTGGCCCGCAGCAAATTCTAAAAATACAATGGAATATGGCCCAGACATGAAACTTGGGCTTGACTGTACTGTACTTCTTAGTTTGAACACTAGGTGGAGCTACTGTCTCGAACAGGCAGCTTCTCCACGAAACAAGAGTTAGCAAGACCAGAAACACAGTTGTGCGGTGAATCCAAGACTTGTCAGCTCACTTACATCAAGTGTCAGACAAAACTTGTGCTTTTGATTTTTACTCGATCGCATGTGACGAGGGCACGGATGCCACGGACACCGCACAGCCGTTCTTTTCTTTGCGGGGAGTTGACGATAGCTTTGGCATCACGGAGGAGCCGCTTGATCTCGGGAGTATAAAGGGCACAACAACGGGTAAGGACGTTTTTGAAGCTGTATCAGACGCAACTGACAAGATGGGACTTAAATGGGACAAGCTGTGTGGAGTTACAACGAATGAAGCTCCAGCAATGACAGGCGAGCGCAAAGGACGGGCCTCTGTGGTGTGCGCCAAGGTGCAAGAGAGCCGTGGGGAGGCTGTTAAAATGCCCTGTATCATCCACCAGGAAGCCCTCTGTGCCAAGACACTGCAGCTTGGCGACGTGATGAACACTGTTGTGAAAACTGTCGACGTAAATGTAACGGGGGCTCTACCACCGAGGGTTTCAAGCTTCCCTGTCTGATGTCGATGCTGAATCGGGGGACTTACTCCACCCTTCTGATGTGAAAAGAAAGCATTCTGTGTGAAGCTCCGTCTCTTTGAGACACAACTACGCAACCTCACACTTGCCCACGCTGTCCCAAATCAAATGGGGTTTTCCAAAGGCCAAGCTTCCTGCTAAAAATGGGAAATATGTGTCTGTGATCACATCTCTCGTGACAGAATTCCCTCAGCGCTTCCGAGATTTTTCTATCATTGAGAAAGAAACAAGATGTTCTCCACTCCCTTCCTGATGGATGCAGAAGAAGTGGAACAGAGTCTGCATTTAGAACTTATGGAAATGCAGTGTGATAACTCTCTGAAGAATCAACATCAGCTTCTCTCCTTCCCGACGTCCAGTGGAGCTTGGAAAAGGCCAAGTTTCCTCTGAGGAGACGCCACGACGAAAAAGAAGCAGGAGTCTGTGCAGTGGCAGCTCCCCTGCTCCTTCATGCACCACCCACATACGTACCAGCTAGCTGTGTTAGCTCAATGCATGGCTGCGGAGGGGATCAGCTAGCCTAGCTGCTGTGAAATGTCCCTGAAGGGTGGAGTGTCCCTTTAAGGTGGAGCTCCACAGGGAGCACTCTCCACCTCCCGCAGACAAGCCTTTTCAGTGAATTTGACATGATCTAACGGCATAAAGTAGATTTCCAACTTATTATTATTATTATTATTATTATTATTATTATTATTGCTGTTGTTGTTGCTGTTTTTATTATTATTATTTTTGCAGTAAATGGAAAATGGCTGCTGTTGTTCTGCAGCGTTCCTCTCAGAGTGATTGGCAGCAGCTTGGACCGATGATGGAGGAGCTCCACGACGTCCAGCTGACGGAGATCAAACCCCTGCTGACTGAACAGGTGAGGGCAGGTGAATTATTATTATTATTATTATTATTATTATGAATAATAATAATAATAATAATAATAATAATAATAATATGTATCAGGGGAGTCATGTATACTGATGGATACAGAGTAAAAGTCATTCTAACGCTGATTTAGATCCAAATTCCAGATGTTTAAAGCAAAGTTTAAAGTAGAAAAACTTTTTGTGATTCAATTACAGCTCAGTGATATAACTCTGGTCATATATATATATAGATATATATACACTATTACAGGGCTGTGGTGATATACGCTATAACAGTATCTTCATTTTTCTCTCTTCAGAACGGACGAAACCTGCAGGACTTTGACTGTCAGGTGAGTTGATCCTGTCACTGTTCACACACAGGTGAGCTCCTCCCTCCTGCAGCTCTTTTAACTGTGTGTGCGTGTGTGTGTGTGCGTGTGTGTGTGTGTGTGTGTGTGTGTGTGTGTGTGTGCGTGCGTTGCTCAGGAGCACGATGTGGAGACTCCGCACGGCGTGCTGCACGTCACCATGAGAGGCGTCGCTAAGGGCAACCGACCCACGATCCTCACCTACCACGACATCGGACTCAACCGTGAGTCACAGGACACACGCTCAGAAGTACACACAAAAATACACACACTCAGAAGTACAAACTGTTTTAGGATCAGTCTGTAATAAGTGTGTGTGTGTGTGTGTGTGTGTGTGCAGACAAGTCGTGCTTTAACAGCCTGTTTAACTATGAGGACATGCAGGAAGTGACTCAACACTTCACGGTTCTTCACGTTGACGCTCCAGGACAACAGGACAGCGCCGCCTGCTTCCCCTCCGGGTACAAACACACACACAAGTACACACTGACACACGCTGTTACACACCTGCTTCCTCCTCCCAGTCCATCCATCCCTACATCATCCATCCATCCATCCTATCATCCCTCCATCCCATTCTCTTGCTCCTTAGCGGGTCCCTGGCCTTCGTTCCAGGTGTCTTGTTTCCAGCAGCTTCCTCCATCTTTTCCAGGTTGATTCCTCATTTGGTCCTGTATCCGGGTCCTTATTGTTTTGGTCGCTACGCAAAGACCCCTGAGGTCCGACCTCTCTGGACTCCCTGGACTCTGGACTCTGGACTTCCTGGACTCTGGACTCTGGACTCCCTGGACTCTGGACTCCCTGGACTCTGGACTTCCTGGATTCCTGCAGCTGCAGCTTCTGGTCTGCTGGTACCTGTGTCACAAACCAGGGGTCCCCCGTGCTAACCGAGCCCTGAAGAACAAACTTTTAGCTGGTCTAGGTGGCCCAGGTCATCCGGGTGGTCCAGGTTGTCCGGGTGGCCCAGGCGGTCCAGGTGGCCCAGGTGGTCCAGGTGGTCCAGGTGGTATAGGCGGTCCGGGTGGCGGTCTAGGGGGCCCAGGCAGTCCAGGCCAGGTTACTGCCGAGATCCACCTCCGCAATGTCACTACCTCCCAACCTCCCACACATGCTCCGTTCCACCTTCCAAACGGCAGTTTCCATCGCCAGGGTCCAGCGCGCCTCCATCCACTCCACCTCCACCCACCGGGCGATGCACCCAACCCTTATGATCCTCATTGAGGGTGGTGGACCGCCAGGCCGCACCCCGTCTCTTCCTCGGGCCACGTGTCGCCCGGTCACCAGGTGCTTCAAGCAAAGTCCCCCTTCGTGGCCTGGCTCCAGGAGCGGGCCCCTGGTCTCCATCGTCCGGGCGTGGTTCCCCAGCCGCCCCCCCCTCTGCCATGCAGGGGGGGGGGGGGGCTAGACACAAATACACTGTTACACACAAATACAAACAGCCCAACAATTGTGTGTGTGTTTTTACTGTAGGTACCAGTACCCCACCATGGATGAGCTGGCTCTAATGCTGCCGTGCGTCATGACACAGTTACAGTAAGTACGACTGTCTCACTGTCTTTCTGTCTCACTGTCTGTCTGTCTCACTGTCTGTCTGTCTGCTGGAGGTGTAACGATGCATCAATTTGGATCGATGGATCAGTTCAAAGGCGATAATATCAATGAGCTGATCCAACGTCCAAGTGGGATGTCAAAGGTAACGTGGCAGGTTCTGTACCATCTTGAAAACATCCTTGTATGTGTTGGAAAACCTCCCTTGAGAAGAAAAACAGGTGGAGATGAGGAATGAAGTGATGACGTGTGTTTCAGGGTGAAGAGCGTCATCGGAGTCGGAGTCGGAGCTGGAGCGAACGTCCTCACCAGACTGGCTGTAAGTTCAGCTTCAACTAGAAGTAGAACTAAGATAAGATGAGATAAGATAAGATATAATTAGATAAGATAAGATGATAAGATAAGATGATAGATGTAGAAGTAGAACTAGATGTAGAAGTAGAACTAGACGTAGAAGTAGCACTAGACGTAGAGGTAGAACGAGATGTAGAAGTACAACTAGATGTAGGAGTAGAACTAGAAGTAAAACTAGATGAAGAACTAGAAGTATAACTAGACATAGAAGTAGAACTAGAAGTAGAACCGGAAGTAGAACTCAAAAGTACAACTGGATGTAGAAGTAGAACTAGAAGTAGAACTAGATGTAGAAGTAGACGTAGAAGTAGAACTAGAAGTAGAACTAGAAGTAAAAGTAGAACTAGACATAGAAGAAGAGTTAGAAGTAGAACCAGACGTAGAAGTAGAACTAGAAGTAGAACTAGAAGTAGAACTAGGTGTAGAAGTATAACTAGGAGTAGAAGTAGAAGTGGATGTTCAGAACAGCGGCTCCAGGTGATGGAAGTACCTGTAGATCAACTTGTGTGTTTCAGCTGAATGAACCTGGTTTGGTGGAAGGTTTGGTTCTGATCAACGTGGACCCGTGCGCCAAAGGCTGGATCGACTGGGCCACGGCCAAGGTGAGTCCACAAGAAATCAAAGACACTTCAAAGACACTTCAAAGACACTTCAAAGATACATCAGAGACACATCAGAGACACATCAGACATCACAAACACACCAAGACACGTCAAAGACATAGATATTGTTTATTTGTGTTGTAGTGTTTATGATTGGGCAGCTCGCCCTCTAGTGGAAGCTTCTGTTGAGTGAATACTTCTGTTCATGTCTTCTCAGCTGAGCAGTTGGACCAGTAACCTGGTGGACAACATCATGAGCCACCACTTCAGCACCGTGAGTACTGATGCCTTCAAGGCCAACTCGGTCGTTTCCCCGTGAGTACTGATGCCTTCAAGGCCAACTCGGTCGTTTCCCCGTGAGTACTGATGCCTCCAAGGCAAACTCGGTCGTTTCCCCGTGAGTACTGATGCCTTCAAGGCAAACTCGGTCGTTTCCCCGTGAGTACTGATGCCTCCAAGGCAAACTCGGTCGTTTCCCCGTGAGTACTGATGCCTTCAAGGCAAACTCGGTCGTTTCCCCGTGAGTACTGATGCCTCCAAGGCAAACTCGGTCGTTTCCCCGTGAGTACTGATGCCTTCAAGGCAAACTCGGTCGTTTCCCCGTGAGTACTGATGCCTTCAAGGCAAACTCGGTCGTTTCCCCGTCAGTACTGATGCCTCCAAGGCAAACTCGGTCGTTTCCCCGTGAGTACTGATGCCTTCAAGGCAAACTCGGTCGTTTCCCCGTGAGTACTGATGCCTCCAAGGCAAACTCGGTCGTTTCCCCGTGAGTACTGATGCCTTCAAGGCAAACTCGGTCGTTTCCCCGTGAGTACTGATGCCTCCAAGGCAAACTCGGTCGTTTCCCCGTGAGTACTGATGCCTTCAAGGCAAACTCGGTCGTTTCCCCGTGAGTACTGATGCCTTCAAGGCAAACTCGGTCGTTTCCCCGTGGGAACTGGTGCCTTCAAGGCAAACTCGGTCGTTTCACCGCGAGTACTGATGCCTTCAAGGCAAACTCGGACGTTTCCCCGTGAGTACTGATGCCCTCAAGGCAAACTCGGCAATTCCCTGTAAGTACTGATGCCTTCAAGGCAAACTCGGCCATTTCACCGTGAGTACTGATGCCTTCAAGGCAAACTCAGTCGTTTCAATGTGAGTAATGACGCCTTCATGGCAAACTCAGTCATTTCACCGTGACTACAGATGCGCTGCGTTCATGGCAAACTTGGCCATTTCACCGTGAGTACAGACACGCTGCTTTCAAGGCAAACTCGGTCATTTCACTGTGAGTATAGACTAGTGCCTTCAAGGCAAACTCGGTCATTTTACCGTGTGTACAGATGTGCTGCGTTCAAGGCAAACTCGGCCATTTCACCGTGAGTACAGACACGCTGCTTTCAAAGCAAACTCAGTCATTTCACCGTGAGTAGTGGCACGCTGCGTTCAAGGTAAACTCGGGTCATTCAAAAAAAGTGTGAAAGTTTCACACCGCCAGTAATTCTGCGTGTGTGTGTTTGTCAGTGTGAGCTAACAGAGAACCAGGAGATCATACAGACGTATCGACTCCATGTTTCTCAGGACATTCCACAAGAAAACCTGGTGTTGTTCTACAACAGCTATGACAGGTACTTCTACACTACTACTACTAGTACTACCACACTAGTACTACCACACCAGTATGACTACACTCATGCTACTAGTACTTCTAGTACTACAAAACTAGTACTGCTAGTACTACTACACTAGTACTACTAGTACTAATAAAACGAGTACTACTATTACTACTACACTGATACTAATAGTAATACTTCTAGTAAGGCTAGTAACTACTACTAGTAGTATTATCATGAAGAATATGACCGCTCAGGTTGTAGTTAAACTCTGGTGACTTGAACGTTTTTTTCTGTTTGGCTCCTTTGGCTCCTGTCAGCATCTGTGGATGTAAAAATATACAATTACGATTTATGTATAATACCATTTAATTTAATGTGTGTGTGTCAGTCGCACTGAGCTGCAGATGGAGCGACCTGTCCCTGGACTGAACAAACACACAGTCACCACACTCAGGTACCTGTCTGTCTGCCCCCTTCTCTCGTTTTTCTGTTTGTGTTTCACCGTTTGGTTTCTTGTTTCTCTCTTTTATTTTCTAGTTTGCATCTTGTCATTGATGTATGTGTTTGCGTAGGTGTCCTGCTCTCCTGGTGGTTGGAGATTCATCGCCAGCTGTTGAGGTTGTGGTGAGTGAAGAAGAACCTTAATTTGTCACATGGTGCATACACCACAACACATGAACTCATGACAACAACACAGGCTTCAAGGGATGTTGTATCCATCTGCTTGTATCCATCCTGGCTCCTCCTTCCCCCGTGAACAGGAGCAGTGGGCAGCATACAGCAACGCCCGGCAACCAATTACAAGTGCTGGTCAGACGACGATGTTCTGCTTGTTTTGGGTGGGGTCCTCACTGATGTTACAAGGAGGAAACCCCATGTTTTGGGTCGGGTCCTCACTGATGTTACATGGAGGAAACCCCATGTGAGCACAGGGAGAACATGCATCCACCCAGAAAGGACCCTGATCAGCAGATAACCCTCCACAGCACGGTGCCAACAGCTCCCCAGGGAATCGAACCCGGGACCTTTTTGCTGTGAGGCAGCAGTGCTTGCCCTGTGCTACCGCTGGCACAGTTTTGTTTCCATGACAACGCTCAGATGACAACGCCACATGAAGTTTATAACGTTGTGGAATCATATTATTGTCGTAGTTTGTGTTGATGATGTTTCACTTCCTGTTCAGGTGGAATGTAACTCCAGACTGAACCCAACCAACACCACATTACTGAAGGTACCTGCCTGTCTGTCTCTCTCTCTGTTAACCTGCCTGTCTGTCTGTATGTAAACCTGCCTGTCTGTCTGTCTGTATGTCAACATGCCTATCTGTTAATCCACCTGTCTTTCTGTTCACCTGTCTGTATGTTAACCTACCTGTCTGTTAATCTGTCCGTCTCTATGTTAACCTGCCTGTCTGTCTTTCATAATGTTGTCTTTGTATTATCTCTTTCTAAACTCCTCATCCACCTGCGTTGGTCAGATGAGACTTAAGATCTGGGTCGGGCCCTAACCCCTTAACCCCTAACCCCCTTAACCCCTTAACCCCTAAACCCCTTAACCCCTAAACCCTAACCCCTAAACCCTAACCCCTTAACCCTAACCCTAACCCCCTAAACCCCTAAACCCTAACCCCTTAACCCTAACCCTAACCCCCTAACCCCTTAACCCCCTTAACCCCTAAACCCTAACCCCTAAACCCTAACCCCTTAACCCTAAACCCCTTAACCCCTAAACCCTAACCCCTTAACCCTAACCCTAACCCCCTAACCCCTTAACCCCTAACCCCTTAACCCTAACCCCCTAAACCCCTTAACCCCTAAACCCTAACCCCTTAACCCTAACCCTAACCCCCTAACCCCCTTAACCCCTAACCCCCTAACCCCCTAACCCCCTTAACCCCTAAACCCCTTAACCCCTAAACCCTAACCCCTTAACCCTAACCCCCTAACCCCTTAACCCCCTAACCCCCTAACCCCTTAACCCTAACCCACTTGAATGGGACTGCAGTGACTGTTTGTGTCTCTCTCTGTGTCCTGCAGATGGCAGACTGTGGAGGCCTCCCCCAGGTGGTGCAGGTAACACTACTCCATCACTATAGACATGATGGTGTCTGGAAATGCAAAGACCCTCAATATCTCTCTCTCTCTCTCTTTCTCTCTCTCTCTCTCTCTCCAGCCTGGGAAACTTGCTGAGGCCTTTAAGTACTTTGTCCAGGGAATGGGCTACAGTGAGTATCTCCATGGTTACCACCTGTTCTGGAGGTTTTCTTATTATAAACGTTTTTAAAACGGAGAGGCTGAAGTGTGACTCTGCAGTAGTACTGCAGCCTTTACTCACACTGTGTACTGTGTGTGCATATAAAGTACGCACTGTGTACTCTATGTACATGTAAAGTACACACTGTGTGCTGTGTGTACATGTAAAGTACATACTGTGTGCCACATGTCTCTGTGTTTGTGTGTTTTTCCTGTAGTTTGACAATAAAGCTGTTTTGTGATGCCACATATTCAATGTCATTAATATTCATATTATTTTGGGATGGCACTCTCTTGTTATCGCTGCATTTTCATTATCATTATTCTCCTTGGCATTTTTTTGGGATAAAAGTGTCTGGAGCACGACAACTGCGGGACCCACAGACACAGTTGAGGTGTCGTTAGAACTCTGTCTGTGTGTGTGTGTGTGTGTGTGTGTGTGTGTGTGTGTGTGCACGCTGTCCTCCGTTCTCACTTTTTTGAATCCAGCTTCTTGTTTTTCTGGAGCATTTCAATGTTTTTTAAAAACACACAAAGTACAACAGACGTGTACTGACGTGTACTGACGTGTGCGATGCTGTGGTTGCTGTCTCACCCTCAGTGCCCACAGCCTGCATGACGCGCTTGGTTCGCTCCAGGACTCACTCCTCCTCCAGCGTGGGCTCAGCGGACGGCGCCCGCGGCCGCAGTGCCGTGGACACGCCCCCGGAGGGTGTTACCATGCCGACGCACACCGCAGAGGTCACCGCATAGACGCCTCCTTCCATCCCTCCTTCCCTCCTTCCATCCCCCTTCTTTCTCTCCTTCCTTCCTTCTATCCTTCATCCCTCCTTCCTTCCTTCCTCCTTCTTTCCCTCCTCCCTTCCATCCTCCTTCATCCATCCTTCCTTCCTTCCCTCCCTCCTTCCTTCCATCCCTCCTTCCATCCCCCTTCTTTCCCTCCTTCCTTCCTTCTATCCTTCATCCCTCCTTCCTTCCTCCTTCTTTCCTTCCCTCCTTCCATCCCCCTTCTTTCCCTCCTTCCTTCCTTCTATCCTTCATCCCTCCTTCCTTCCTCCTTCTTTCCCTCCTTCCATCCCCCTTCTTTCCCTCCTTCCTTCCTTCTATCCTTCATCCCTCCTTCCTTCCTCCTTCTTTCCTTCCCTCCTTCCATCCCCCTTCTTTCCCTCCTTCCTTCCTTCTATCCTTCATCCCTCCTTCCTTCCTCCTTCTTTCCCTCCTTCCTTCTATCCTTCATCCTTCTATCCCTCGTTCCTTCTATCCCTCCTTCCTTCCTCCTGCTTTTTTTCCAGTCACTGTTAAACGTCTCTTTTTCAACTTTTTACAGTTTTAAAGTTTTCTAATCATAAACTTTTTTCTGATTATTATTGATGTTTGCTGTAAACTCTGCATGATCCCTGGGTCCCAATCAGACTGGGCGCGACAACGATGTTCCAGATGAAAGTATTTGTTAAATGAACAGAAAGTTCTAGTTCAGATGTTTACTTCAAGTAGCACCAACAGCAATGCTTGGAGGCCCCTGCTGCACAGCCCCCCAGGGAAACCACGGCTCTGTAGTGGCATGATGGAATAAATGACACCTTTACTCTTATGTAATAACGTCCAAATTTTGAACGTAACACAAACCTTTTGCTGCACTTTGAAGTACCCCATGACATAACTTAGTGGTTATAAGGCTTTGCAGGGATACAAGCTTTTATGATGTCATCATTTCATCTATTAATGAAATCATCTGTGTAACGCACGATGCATTTTCAAATTTATATCAACTGTGACATTTTAAATAAATGGAAACCTAAAAATGTCCCTATTTAACGGCCACAACATGAAATAACATTGACACCGCATTTTACCGGGGTTATTACGAACAATGACGTGCGTTCATTAAGCTTCATAAGACCTGGGTGTTACTGGAGAACAGTGAAATGTTTGAATGTTGTCATGTTTTTCCAAAACGTGAGGTTTTCACTAACGCCAGTTTGACTATATTCTCTATACTCCTCTTCTAATGATACTTCCATTATATATCAGATTTGTATTGAAGATGTTTGTACCAACATGAGAGATTTGTACTGAAATAAAGACGTTGTGCTACAAAGATGTTTTTTTATTGAAATAATAAGTCAGAATAAGTAAACTAAAACAGAACTGGTCCAACTGAACCCTGAGCTTCACACATCTCCTGATCTGGAAAACTCACAAAATGAATGAAACAGTGTTTAGTGTGACCAGGACCAGGAGCAGCCGTCCAGCGGGAACAAACGCAGTAACAGGTTCGGTTTATTGCAAGTGGATCAGAAGGTTCTGGACTCAGTGCTGCTGGTTGGTTAGCGGCCATCCTACCCTCCTGGTCCTGGTCCCGGTGCAGTTTGCTCAGCAGGCGTTAGGGGGGGCTGTCTTGCTGCACAGTCGGCCCAGCAGCCCGGCCATCTGCAGCAGGGAGTTGACACCTTCCGTGACCTTCATGTGGGTGAAGCCGATCTCCTGCAGGCAGCGAGGGGTCAAAGGTCAAGGATCCCTCAACGACATGAACAGAGTTCAACACAATAGTTATTTTCAAATCAGAAAAATAGGAATCCCAAATCCATGACATTATTCCATATTAAGCAACGTAAATGCATCTTTTTCGATTGTAGCTGATGTTCATCTTCATGAGGTCAAAGGTCAAATTCGTAAAACCAGCAGCTTGTACCTCCTCAATCTACCTTTTGTGAATGAATATTCTCATCAGATGCAAAACATTGAATATATTTAAAATCAGGAAATATTTGATATTAGATATACTGTACATGAGGTGTGTATATATATATATATATATATATATATATATATATATACACACATACATATACACATACATACATACATACATACATACATACACAAACCCCTGAAAGAGGTCAAAGAAGTAGAGATGCAAGAGCTTGTTCTGCCCCTGGTCCCAGCGGAGTTCCCTACAGGGTCTATAAGCAGTGCCCAAGGCTACTTGTGCGACTTTGGAAGAGCCTGAAGGTGATCTGGCGGAGAGGAAAGGTCGCTGCTCAGTGGAGGTCTGCGGAGGGTGTCTGGATACCAAAAGAAGACAACTCAAATAACACGGAGCAGTTCCGTATCATCTTACTGCTCTGCATCGAAGGGAAGATCTTCTTCAAGATTGTGTCACAACGGTTAAGAGTTTCTCCTAAAGAACGAGTATGTGGACACCTCAGTACAGAAGGGTGGAGTACCAGGAGTACCTGGATGCCTAGAGCATACGGGCGTAGTGACTCAGCTGATCCAAGAGGCACGGGAAAGCAGAGGAGACCTTGCAGCACTCTGGCTGGACCTTACCAACACCTATGGATCCATTCCACACAAGCTCATAAAAACAGTGCAAGACACCATGTGCCAGAGGCGATCCGAAAAGTCATTCTGGACTCTTACAACAAATTGAGATTGAGTCTCTTCGGGATCATCAACATCTGACTGGAAACAGCTGGAGAAGGGCATAATCACCGGCTGTACAATCTTGGTGCTTCTCTTCTCACTTGCCATGAACATGATTGTCAAATCAGCGGAGGTGGAATGCAGAGGCCCCGCCCCATGTCTAGATGTGGTACTCGGCAGCCCCCAATAAAAGACCTTACGGTGACAGCAACATCTGTTCCTGGGTGCAGATGGCTCCTTCAGGGGCTTGAACAAATCATCTCATGGGGAAGGATGAGTTTCAAGTCAGCCAAGTCCAGGTCTCTGGTCCTGAAGAAAGGTAAAATGTCTGACCGGTTCTGCTTTACCGTGGGAGAGACACAGATTCCATCAGTGACAGAGAGACCAGTCAAGAGCCTAGGGAAGATCTCCGATAGCTCCCTGAGGGATACAGCCGCACTGCAACAAACCAGGAGGGACCTGGCAAACTGGCTCGTTGCCATCGACAAGTTGGGGCTCCCAGGGAAATACAAAGCCCGGATGTACCAACATGGAGTCCTGCCGAGGTTACTCTGGCCCCTTCTTGTTTATGAGGTGTCTATGAAAACTGTGGAGGCTCTGGAGAAGACCATCAGCCAGTTTCTGCGGAGATGGTTGGGGCTCCCTCGGTCCCTATGCAGCCTCGCCCTGTATGGGAATTCCACCAAGCTGCAGCTTCCCTTCAGCGGTTTGACAGAGGAATTCAAGGTCACACGTGCCAGGGAGGTGATGATGTACAGAGATTCCTCTGAAGTTGCCACAGCAGGAATCTGTGTGAAGACCGGTAGGAAGTGGCAGGCACAGGAAGCAGTCGACAGAGTGGAGGCACGGCTGCAGCACAGCACTTTGGTCCACAATGTGGCAGCGGGGCGGGCAGGACTGGGCAGTATTTCCAAGCCGCGCTACAAGAAAGCTAGAGGGAGAGAGAAGTGTCAACTGCTTTAGGATGAGATACGAGCAGAGGTGGAGGAAGACCGCTGAACCAAGATGGTCGGCATGTACCAACAAGGCACCTGGTCTAGGTGGGAACATGCAGAACAGCGTACGATCACCTGGTCAGTGCTCTGGAGAGCCGAACCAATGCGCATAAAGTTCCTCATCCAATCAGTGTATGATGTTCTCCCGAGCCCAGCCAATCTGCATCGTTGCGGCCTGGCTGACGCGCCGGCAGGCCAACTGTGCCAAAAAAGCGGCACCCTGGAGCATATCCTGAGTTGCTGTTCGAAGGCATTGTGGGAGGGGCGGTACAGCTGGCACCACGACCAGGTCCTTAGGGCTTTGGCGGACACAATCAGCACAGCGGTTCAGAACAGCAAGAATCAGCACACTCCCAAGCAGTCCATCACCTTCGTCAGAGCTGGGGAGAAGGTACAACATCAGCCACGCTCCTCGGGTGGGCTTCTTGCCACTGCAAGGTACTGGCACCTCCAAGTCGATCTGGGAAAGCAGCTGAAGTTCCCAGAACACATCTCAACCACTTCACTCCGCCCAGACATGGCGTTAACATCAGAGTCTACAAAGCAAGTGGTCATAGTGGAACTTACTGTCCCCTGGGAAGACCGAATTGAAGAGGCCAACGAGCGCAAAAGGGCGAAGTACGCAGAGCGGATGCAAGTGCAGGAGCAATGGCTGGAAAGCCCGGGGCGAACCAGTCGAAGTTGGATGCCGGGGATTCGCTGGCCAGTCATTGCACCAAACCCTCAAACCTCTTGGGGATTAAAGCACAGCTGTGTAAAACAGCCATCAAAAACATCTTGGAGGCTGCTGAAAAAGCCTCACGCCGGCTGTGGATCCGGAGGGGAGATCCACGGAGTAGCAGACCACTTGGACACAAGCCGGGGACAGGATCACCCCTGGCTGGGTCGCCCGTGTGAGGGTGTCTGATGATTAAAGACCCGAAACACCCTACGACCCCGGGTACTGAGGACGTGTCCAAGTAGCACCACATGGTGTATTCACAAACTATGATATATAAATGTACTGTGTGTGTGTGTGTGTGTGTGTGTGTGTGTGTGTGTGTACTTTTGGCTCCTCCGCCCTGACCTTTATGAACTCCAGCTTGAGGTACTCGGCCATGGGGAAGGTCTTGCAGACCCTGAAGATGTTTCCGATGATGTCCTCCGGGGAGTATCCCAGCGCCCACAGCTGCTCCACCACCTTGTAGGCGGCGTCCACGTCGGCCTCCACGCAGTATCCCAGCATGCTCTTCACCAGCAGCGGGTGCGGCTCGTCGCACACCTTGAACACGTTGTCGCTGTTGACGAAGCCGAAGCCCGAGTGGGTCGACTGCAGGTTGTTCAGCGCCTGACGGACACGGGACACAGGACATGGGGTCAGCGGGGTCGACGCCCTCTAGTGGGCGGATTCATACCAACCAGACAAAGCTTCAGTTCAGGGCCGGGCCATGTATTGAGATACAAAACTATTATGGTCTGGGTTCCTGGTTCTGGTACCATAGAGTTCATGTCTTCAGAAGCGTTACAGTAAAGTAATGCAGTGTTCTGATCACTCTCAAGCAGGAAGTGGACATGTCCGGGGCGGGGCCTCACCTGTCTCATGTCTCCCTGGGCAGTGAAGATGACGGCCTCCAGCCCGTCCTCCGTGGTCTCCAGCGCCTCCTGTTGGACCACTTCCTGCAGGCGGGCCAGGATCTGAGCGTCCGTTAGCTTAGCATAGCGGAGCACTGCGCAGCGCGACTGGATGGGCTCAATGATCTTATCTGAGGCGTTGCAGGCCAGAGCGAAGCGCGTCGTCTTGGAGTAGATCTCCATGATCCTCCTGAGGGCCTGCTGAGCCCCGTCCGTCATGCTGCAGACGGTAAATACAGACAAATACAGACGTAAACACAGACGTAAGCACAGATGGTAAATACAGACAAATATTGACGGTAAATACAGACGGGAAATACTTCAGGGGAACATTGGAGTTGATTGATAGAATAACAGAACATCCCACACAGGAGAGATGTCAAAGAAGTCAGAGAGGCAGTTGGAAGACAGAAAGGTAGACAGACAGGTTCAAGATGGCCGACCTGTCTGCCTCGTCCAGGATGATGATCTTGTGTCGTCCTTTGGGCAGAGTCACCTTCTGCTGCGCGAACATCTTGATCTTGTTCCGCACCACGTCGATGCCCCTGCGGAGCACATGTTACCATGACAACCACCTCACTGCTGTGCCACACGTTACCATGACAACCACCCCACTGCCGTGTCACGTGTTACCATGACAACCACCTCACTGCTGTGTATCAAGAGGTTTATTTGTCACATACATATACATACGTTCATACGTTCATAAGTACTAAAAATAGTAAAAAATACTATGTAAATGTTGTACAGAGCTGACTTCAATGTAGGTCTTTTCATTTATTTGCTTGTATGCATTTAATCTCACAATAATTCCAATATAGCCTAGTATGTAATAAAGTAGTTCCTCTTCATAGTGTCACGTTACCATGACAACCGTCTCGCTGCCGTGACACATGTTACCGTGACAACCACCTCGTCGCCCTGTCACACGTTACCATGATGACCACCCTGCTGCCGCATCACCATGACGACCGCCTCGCTGCCGTGTCACATTACCATGGCGACCACCTTGCTGCAGAGTCCCACATTGCCATGACGACCACCTCGCTTCCGGGTTCCACGTTGCCATGACGACCACATGACACGTGCGTGGCATTGTGATGTAGATGACGCCAGGCCTGTTTTTTGTATTGTCTTGCGTTTATTTTGTGCTTTCTTTTCTGGTGACACGCTCCGTACCGTCTCTTTTCCCACGCTCACATGGACACTGTGCAGCTCAAAGGATTTCTGTTGATACTCCTGGTGCTTTAAACATTTGTTGTGCCGGGTTACCATGCCAACAGGTGTGGGGGTATTGTTTACCTCTCGGACGAGCTGACTGCGCTCTCCAAGCCTCCACTGCTGCCCGGAGCGAGACCCCAAATCCCCGACGAGTTGGAAGAGGAGAGGTCGGGGATGCAGGGCCGAACGGAGAGCGAGGAGGTGGAGACACAAACCATTTCTGCCCTCGGTCGCCACAGGGAATGTGAGCTCCCCGGAGAATAAGCTGGACGAGCTCGGAGCGCGACGAGGACGCAGCGGGATAATCGGGAACGCGGTGTTATGGGTTCCACCGAGACGTGGCTGCGG
>NC_137194.1:2671649-2826649 GCF_960531495.2 Zeus faber | reverse complement strand
AATTAATCAACTATTTTGATAATCATTGAATCGTTTTGAGTCATTTTTTAATTTCCTAATTCTCTGATTCCAGCTTGTTAAAATGTGAATATTTTCTGTTTTCCCGTGTGACAGTAAACAATGTCTTTGGGTTGTGGACAAAACAAAACGTTTGAGGACGTCGCGATCAAATTTTTTCTTCGCATTTTCTGGACAAAACAACGAATCGATTAAATCGGGAAAATAATCGGCAGGTTAATCGATAATGAAAGCTGGTTGTTAGTTGCAGATGGCGCTTTGTATTGACCATTAAATACATTATAAAGGAGCAAAGAAGAATAAAAACATAGAAAGCAAGAAAAAAAAGATAAGGCACACAGATATATACACAGTATATATTTATGCAGAATATGCTGGTATTTGTCTGATATTTGTTTAAAATCCCGTTTCACTGGTTTAACTCAAACCGGAGTGGACGAGTGACACAGGACTCGTGAACGACTGGTTCGTGGGGAACAGATCTCTGAAACGACTCGGTTGTTTGGAGTCATTCGTTCATTCATTTCGTTCGGTTCACGACGCGGAAGCCGCAGCCACTGGGTCCGAATCGGAACGAACGGAAAGAGCCGCGAACCGTTCGTATTGATCCATCATTGATTCGTTCACCCCCCCACCGAATGTGACCGATTGACTGCCTGCGCGTCACCAAAATGAATCATTTTGACGGAATGAAACGGTCTGTGTGAGGGATCCCTGCCCCAGCTGCTCGTTCAGGAACACCGGCTCACCGAACCGAACGAAGCAAGCGGCGGAACGTGGAACGAATCGTTTTGTGTGTTTTTGGGGTCTGAGTGAACCGTGAAGAACCGAATCCCGAAAAAAGAGTCGAGCCGCTCGGCGCCGAGACCCGCCAAACCGGTTCCGCTTCCGGTTCCGGTTGGCGGTGGCCGACGGCCCACGCCTCTGACGTCACAGTGACGTAGTGACGGCGCCTCGACGCCAGCCCCATCGCGCCGTGTTGACACCGCGTCGCTCCACAAGGGAAACCAGCATCGATGCGTCGGTGCCGAGCGAGCCGACCGTGAGCATGACCGCCCCGAACCCCTGCTCCCCCGCCGCGGAGCCCCCCGGCCTGGACACCCAGCGGAGGGAACTGGAATCCGCGCTGCAGGAGACCGAACTCCGCGCCGGCGACAGCTGGTGAGTGCCGCCGCAGCCCCCGACGCCCGCAGACCCGGCCACGGTCTCCCCGAGAGACCGCGGTAGCTGTTAGCATCGGGGTTAGCATGAGGGTTAGCACCGGGGGTAAGGTTGACGAAGAACGGCGTGAAGCCGCTGTTCGGCTGCTCGGAGCCTTTCATCGCCCGGTGGTGGTTAGTTTAACCCGCCTCCGCTGCCAGCTCGTCCCGCTGCTGATGCTACATCCACCTGCAGCGGAGAGGCTAGATGCTAAGCTAACGCTGTGCTAATGTTCCTGCTTCCTCGGCTGTTTACATCTCTGTCAGAATGGATTTCAGGTGGATTAGAAGATTAAAACGACCTAGTAAAGCTAAATACAACGACTGCCTTACTGCTTACCATTATAATTGTTATTGTTATTGTTATTATTATTATTAATAATAATACTACGACTAATGATAATAATGATAATATGAACGAGCAGGTTTAGTGATAGGTGTGAGAAGGCTCTGTTGTCACTGGAGCTTGTGTTGTTTGATGATAACAATAATAATAATAAATTCTTTATTGCAGCTTAAAGTGATTCACATGGAAACTAGAGAAAAGTAAAACAAAACACACGGTATTTTTTTTCCAGGTGGGTAAAATGTTTAAGAGCGTAGAAAAACAAATTCCACAGATGCACAGAACTGGAAACAGGGAAAAGGCGACTGAACTAAAGATGAATATCAGCTCAATATCTCTACATCACATCGCTGGTGTGTTGAGTTTAAATTTGTTTTCTGTTCCTCTGTTATTTAACGTCTCCTTCGCCACTTTTTTTGAAACACTGTTCTTCATCATGGTTTTCACTACGAACAGCCCCAACTGTTGTCAGATATTCTACCTTTATTTTCCTCTGTGCTTCCAAAACACTCCACCCACACACCGAACCCTGGATTTCAATGCAACCAGAGTTTTTTTGGAAACAGGATTTGGTGGAGCTCCGGTTTCACTTTCACTTCGGGGGAAGGGCGACGGTTTCCACCTCATGCAGAACTGACACTTTTAACCCCATGAACCTTCCAAGCCGATGCTACAGTGAATTTATATTGAGTTTAGAAGATTAGTCAAGCATGTCAGGTCGAACGCCACAAAATCAGATATGCTGACAGCAAATTCCAGAATGCACTTCTGTGACTAAAATGGGTTTAAAAGCGTTTCTTTGGACGGCATCGCTGGAGACGCTGCAGACTTGATGATTTTCAGATGTAATTAATTTTGTTGTATGCAGACAAATATACATTTATTTAAACCATAATATCTTCTTTATGCAACAATTTTCAAAATTCAACCCAGACGGCCATAAGAAGTCACTGAGATGCTGAAACCATAAGGTCTTGTGGAAATTATCAACTCTATATTTATTATGAGAAGTTTCTACTTTTTCCATTCACTTCCATTCAGTCTGAGGCTTTCTGGACCAGCATCTAGTGGCCGTTAGCTGAACTGTAGTTTATTTGTGTCATTGTGCACCTGCTCCGTCAGGTACCTGGTGGAGCGCCGCTGGTTCCAGGAGTGGAAGGAGTTTGTCGAGAGCGGAGACCAGAACTCGACCTCGTTTCCCGGACAGATCGACAACACAGAGCTGTTTGAGGGTTTGTCCACAAGTCCAGACAAGTTTAATACAAAGATGTAGTATCAGTGATGTAGTAGTAGTGGTGTGGTGTCAGTGATGTAGTGTCAGTGATCCAGTGATGTAGTATCGGGGATATGGTAGTAGTAGTAGTGGTGTAGTATCAATGATGTAGTGATGTGGTGTCAAGTGATGTAGTGATGTAGTATCAGTGATTCATTGATGTAGTGTCAGTGATGTAGTGGTGTGGTGCCAGTGATGTTGTGTAAGTGATGTAATATCAGTGTTGTGCTGTCAGTGATGTAGTTTCAGTGATGTAGTATCAGTGCTGTAGTAGTACAGGTGTGGTGTCAGTGATGTAGTATCACTGATCTCGTGATGAAGGGTCAGTGGTGTAGTATCAGTGATGTAGTGGTGTGTCAGTGATGTAGTAGTACAGGTGTGGTGTCAGTGATGTAGGATCACTGATCTCGTGATGAAGGGTCAGTGGTGTAGTATCAGTGATGTAGTGGTGTGTCAGTGATGTAGTATCAGTGATTCTGGGATGTAGTATCAGTGATGTAGTGATATAGTTTCAGTGATGTGGTGTCAGTGATGTAGTATCAGTGATGTGGTGTCAGTGATTCAGTGATGTCGTGTCAGTGATGTAGTATCAGTGATGTAGTGTCAGTGATGTAGTGATGTTGTATCAGTCATGTAGTGTCAGTAATTTAGTGATGTAGGGTCAGTGATGTAGTATCAGTGATGTAGTACTAGTGATGTAGTGATGTAGTATCAATGATATATTGTCAGTGATGTAGTATCAGTCATGTCGTTTCAGTAGTGTCAGTGATGCAGTGTCCGTGATGTAGGGATGTAGGCTCAGTGATGTAGGGTCAGTGATGTAGTGTCAGTGATTCAGTGATGTCGTGTCAGTGATGTAGTATCAGTGATGTAGTGTCAGTGATGAAGTGATGTTGTATCAGTCATGTAGTGTCAGTAATTTAGTGATGTAGGGTCAGTGATGTAGTATCAGTGATGTAGTACTAGTGATGTAGTGATGTAGTATCAATGATATATTGTCAGTGATGTAGTATCAGTCATGTCGTTTCAGTAGTGTCAGTGATGCAGTGTCCGTGATGTAGGGATGTAGGCTCAGTGATGTAGGGTCAGTGATGTAGTGTCAGTGATTCAGTGATGTCGTGTCAGTGATGTAGTATCAGTGATGTAGTGTCAGTGATGTAGTGATGTTGTATCAGTCATGTAGTGTCAGTAATTTAGTGATGTAGGGTCAGTGATGTAGTATCAGTGATGTAGTACTAGTGATGTAGTGATGTAGTATCAATGATATATTGTCAGTGATGTAGTATCAGTCATGTCGTTTCAGTAGTGTCAGTGATGCAGTGTCCGTGATGTAGGGATGTAGGCTCAGTGATGTAGGGTCAGTGATGTAGTGTCAGTGATTCAGTGATGTCGTGTCAGTGATGTAGTATCAGTGATGTAGTGTCAGTGATGTAGTGATGTTGTATCAGTCATGTAGTGTCAGTAATTTAGTGATGTAGGGTCAGTGATGTAGTATCAGTGATGTAGTACTAGTGATGTAGTGATGTAGTATCAATGATATATTGTCAGTGATGTAGTATCAGTCATGTCGTTTCAGTAGTGTCAGTGATGCAGTGTCCGTGATGTAGGGATGTAGGCTCAGTGATGTAGGGTCAGTGATGTAGTGATGTTGTATCAGTCATGTAGTCTCAGTGATGTACTATCAGTCATGTAGTAGCAGTCATGTAGTATCAGTAATGTAGTGATGTAGGGTCAGTGATGTAGTACCAGTGATGTATACCAGTGATGTAGTGACGTCGTATCAGTGATGTAGTGTCAGTGATGTAGTGATGTAGTGTCAATGATGTAGTGTCAGTGATGTAGTGTCAGTGATGTAGTTCAGACTCTTCATCACATCCACGTTACTAATGATCATTTCTCATGTTTCTTACATTATTTGTTTCTTATATGGATCCACATTAGCTGTTGCCTTGACGATCAGCTTGTCTTCCTGTTTTTTTTGCTGCCGATCGATTTTCACCCAATAGTCAAATCGATCTGCATTATCGTCAGGGGGGGTGATGATGATGAGATATTTAGGGATATTGGGTGGCTATTTGTTTCCCAATGTGGCCGAGACTTCATTTTAATCATAGATCATATCAAGTGATGTTGGACTCTCCTCCATGATGCACCTCCTGGTAACATGGCCGCCGCTCCTCCTTGTCCTCAGATCTGGACTCGTTCCGTCTGAAGGAGCGTCTGGTGGAGAACGAGGACTTTGTGCTGGTTCCGACCGAGGCCTGGCACAAGCTGCTGGCCTGGTACGGCCTGGTGGACCACCAGCCGGCGCTGGAACGCAAGGTAGGACCTGCATGGACCAGGGCGTGGAGAGACCTCTGACCTTTGACCTCGTTCCTGTTTCCCTCTGGTCTGATGTTAAAATTGACCGACGCTGTAGGGGCTAGGAGACATACTGGGGGCTAGGAGTCAATGTACGGCAGGAGTGGACAAAGTTTTTGGTTCAAGGGCCGGACAGAGTTTCGAAGACCGTGTTTGGGGCCGCATTTCAAGTTTACAGTTTATTATGTTCCTCCATGCTCAATAAACAAGGCTGTCTAAGAGCTAGGAAACAGTCTAGGAGCTAGGAGGCGGTCTTGGAGGCATTCTAGGAGCTAGGAGACATGCTGAGAGCAAGGAGGCTGTCTGTCTGGGAGCGAGGAGGCTGTCTGGGAGCTAGGAGCTAGGAGGCTGTCTGGGAGCTAGGAGCTAGGAGGCTGTCTGGGAGCTAGGAGGCTGTCTGGGAGCTAGGGGCTAGGAGGCTGTCTGGGAGCTAGGAGGCTGTCTGGGAGCGAGGAGCTAGGGGACTGTCTCGGAGCTAGGAGGCTGTCTGGGAGCGAGGAGCTAGGGGACTGTCTCGGAGCTAGGAGGCTGTCTCGGAGCTAGGAGGCTGTCTGGGAGTGAGGAGCTAGGAGGCTGTCTGGGAGCGAGGAGCTAGGGGGCTGTCTGGGAGTGAGGAGGCTGTCTGGGAGCTAGGAGCAAGGAGGCTGTCTGGGAGCTAGGAGCTAGGAGGCTGTCTGGGACCTAGGAGGCTGTCTGGGAGCTAGGAGCTAGGAGGCTGTCTGGGAGCTAGGAGGCTGTCTGGGAGCTAGGAGCTAGGGGGCCGTCTCGGAGCTAGGAGGCTGTCTGGGAGCGAGGAGGCTGTCTGGGAGCTAGGAGCAAGGAGGCTGTCTGGGAGCTAGGAGCTAGGAGGCTGTCTGGGAGCTAGGAGCTAGGAGGCTGTCTGGGAGCAAGGAGGCTGTCTGGGAGCTAGGAGCTAGGAGGCTGTCTGGGAGGAGGTGGTCTAGTAGACAGTCTAGGAGCTGGGTGATGTACTGGGAGCCATAGATTCCACCTAGCTCCGAGGCCGTTAAGCGCATTTCTTTCGGCCCAAGCGAGCCGTGCCGCTCATGGCGCCTGCTCTACCAGAGAGCATTGCTGTGTAGATGCTGTGGATGATATTCTACTGAAAGACAGGGGGCGCTGTGCACAAACCACCAGGGAAACGAGGAACTGCTGTAAACATTACAAAAAGTCCTGAGGGAAGGATCTGAACAACTAGAAAAGAGCAGTAAAATTGAAATACAAAGAGTTAAATGTATGTATATTTATTGTATCTGTGTGTGTGTGTGTGTGTGTGTGTGTGTGTGTGTGTGTGTGTGTATATATATGTGTATATATATATATATATATATATATATATATATATATATATATATATATATATATATATATGTATGTATGTGTGTGTGTGTGTGTGTGTGTGTGTATTAATATATATGTATATTATATGTGTGTGTGTATGTATGTGTATATATATGTATATGTGTGTGTTTATACAGTGGGGCAAAAAAGTATTTAGTCAGCCACCAATTGTGCAAGTTCTCCTGCTTAAAAAGATGAGAGAGGCCTGTTATGTTCATCATAGGTTCACTTCGACTATGAGAGACAAAATGAGAAAAAAAAAAGCCAGAAAATCACATTGTCTGATTTTTAAAGAATTTATTTGCAAATTATGGTGGAAAATAAGTACTTGGTCAATAACAAAAGTTCATCTCAATACTTTTTTATTTACCCTTTGTTTGCAAATGCAGAGGTCAAACGTTTTCTGTAAGTCTTCACAAGGTTTTCACACGCTGTTGCTGGTATTTTGGCCCGTTCCTCCATGCAGATCTCCTCTAGAGCAGTGATGTTTTGGGGCTGTCGCTGGGCAACACAGACTTTCAACTCCCTCCAAAGATTTTCTATGGGGTTGAGATCTGGAGACTGGCTAGGCCACTCCAGGACCTTGAAATGCTTCTTACGAAGCCACTCCTTCGTTGCCCGCGCAATGTGTTTCATCTTCAATGCCCTTGCTGATGGAAGGAGGTTTTCACTCAAAATCTCACGATACATGGCCCCATTCATTCTTTCCTTTACACGGATCAGTCGTCCTGGTCCCTTTGCAGAAAAACAGCCCCAAAGCGTGATGTTTCCACCCCCATGCTTCACAGTAGGTTTGGTGTTCTTTGGATGCAACTCAGCTTTCTTTCTCCTCCAAACACGACAAGTTGAGTTTTTACCAAAAAGTTCTATTTTGGTTTCATCTGACCATAGGACATTCTCCCAATCCTCTTCTGGATCATCCAAATGCTCTCTAGCAAACTTCAGACGGGCCTGGACATGTAGTGGCTTAAGCAGGGGGACACGTCTGGCACTGCAGCATTTGAGTCCCTGGCGGCGTAGTGTGTTACTGATGGTAGCCTTTGTTACTTTGGTCCCAGCTCTCTGCAGGTCATTCACTAGGTCCCCCCGTGTGGTTCTGGGATGTTTGCTCACCGTTCTTGTGATCATTTTGACCCCACGGGGTGAGATCTTGCGTGGAGCCCCAGATGGAGGGAGATTATCAGTGGTCTTGTATGTCTTCCATTTTCTAATGATTGCTCCCACAGTTGATTTCTTCACAACAAGCTGCTTACCTATTGCAGATTCAGTCTTCCCAGCCTGGTGCAGGTCTACAATTTTGTTTCTGGTGTCCTTTGACAGCTCTTTGGTCTTGGCCATAGTGGGGATGGTAGCTCAGGCGGTAGAGCTGGTGGTCTAGTGATCTAAAGGTTGCTGGTTGGATCCCAGGCTCCTCCTGCTAGCATGCTGTAGTGTCCTTGAGCAAGACACTTAACCCCTAATTGCTCCTGATGGCTGCGTCCGTCTGTGATTGAACAATTGTAAGTCGCTTTGGATAAAAGCGTCTGCTCAATGTAATGTAATGTTTGGAGTGTGACTGTTTGAGGTTGTGGACAGGTGTCTTTTATACTGATAAGGAGTTCAAACAGGTGCCATTAATACAGGTAATGAGTGGAGGACAGAGGAGCCTCTTAAAGAGAAAGTTACAGGTCTGTGAAAGCCAGAAATCTTGCCTCTTTGTAGGTGACCAAATACTTATTTTACCGAGGAATTTACCAATTCATTCATTAAAAATCCTACAATGTGATTTCCTGGGTTCCCCCCCCCCCCATTCTGTCTCTCATAGTCGAAGTGAACCTATGATGAAAATTACAGGCCTCTCTCATCTTTTTAAGTGGGAGAACTTGCATAATTGGTGGCTGACTAAATACTTTTTTGCCCCACTGTATATGTGTGTGGGTTAAACAACACCATCTGGTCAGGCATGGATGCATTGTTCAGATGCCTGTATCTGCTGACGTCCTTGCACAACTTTCCTTACGCATCCATCTTGAATTACCTGAACGCATGTCTCCAAGCTCCAGAAATTGGGAGCGGTGCGACCTCGCGCCAAATGGCCGTGGGCACCGTTGCAACACATCCATGTCATTTTTGCAGCTAAGACAGATGTTGCTTCTCAGTGGAAAATCCCCTGAATGCTGTGTGTGTGTGTGTGTGTGTGTGTGTGTGTGTGTGTGTGTGTGTGTGTGTGTGTGTGTGTGTGTGTGTGTGTGTGTGTGTGTGTGTGTGTGTGTGTGTGTGTGTGTGTGTGTGTGTGTGTGTGTGTGTGTGGTGTGGGTGTGTGTGCGCGCGTACGCTAGGTGGTGGACCTTCCCAGCACCCTGAAGGTGGAGGTCTACCCCGTGGAGATCCTCCTGTGTCTCCACAGCAGCATGGACAACGTCATCACAGCGAGCTTCAGCCGCACAGACCACATACGTGAGTGTGTGTGTGGGTGTTTCCGTGCACGCACACATACAGACCACATACGTGTGTGTGCGTGCGTGTGTGTTGGGTTGATTTGAAGAACATCACGTTTCAAACAATGATTGAAAACATCAGGAGCTTAATGTTTGTTGCTCCGCCCCCAGACTCAGTGCAGAAGGTGATGTGCCGGCACTTCTCCGTCCAGCAGGGGGCGGAGTGCCGCTTGTGGATGAAGAGCTCGGACACGAGCTGCGAGCGGCTGAGGAACGTGCACATGAGCGTGTTGGACGCCTGCCTCAGCTCGGGGATGGTAGAGACTGCACTGCATTGTGTCGCAAACAATCACCTTATGTTTCTATGGTTCAGGGCGGGGCTACTGTGATGCTGGGATCTGATTGGCCGTACGTGACTTGAGTTCATCTGATGAAATGATGATGGAAGATGAACGAGGGGGAGCTCTTTGATACGAAACAAGATGCATGATGGGAAAAGTTCAAAGTGATGTTTGGAAGTGTATGTTAAGTGTGTGTGTGTGTGTGTGTGTGTGTGTGTGTGTGTGTGTGTGTGTGTGTGTGTGTGTGTGTGTGTGTGTGTGTGTGTGTGTGTGTGTGTGTGTGTGTGTGTGTCAGATGGTCATCATGGAGATGAGGAACACTGATGGAACTTGGCCCAGCTCTAAACCACAGATCATGTAAGGACCCCTTTCTTTCTGTCCCTCCCTCCCTCACATGAGCAGAATGAGGCTGAACAGCAGAACCAGGAAGTAAAATGTTTCCAGTCAGAAAAACAAAGCGCCGAGTATACATAATGAACAAAGGAAGTAGCTCTCTGATTGGCCGGCAGCTCTTGCTCCCTTGTTGGCCGGTTGGTCCTGCTCTCTGATTGGCTGTTCCCTGTGCAGGAGGTCCTCGGGGGAGGAGCAGGACTCGTACCGGGGGCAGCCTGGAGTCTGCGGCCTGACCAACCTGGGAAACACCTGCTTCATGAACTCTGCCTTGCAGGTACACACACACACACTCACACACACTCACTCACTCACACACTCTCACACACACACTCACTCACTCACTCACTCACTCACTCACTCACTCACTCACTCACTCACTCACTCACACACTCACACACTCACACTCACTCCGGGCAACCAGATTTGCGCCCATTGTCAACTTTGTTGTGTGGTCTAGTTGCCATGTTGTCAAGCCCTTTTCATATGTTAGAAACAATAATATTAAAAAATCTAGCTGCAGGCAGCAATGCATGGGGTCCAGGTTAGTTGCATGAGTCATGAATTACCGTTTTCTGAGTTCCCATGAAACGCAGCATTAGTTCAGACATATTGTCAGAGTTCCCTTGGAACGCAGCGTGGGCCTCGTCTCGTCTGGAGCCAGGGCAGATGCTGCACTGAAGCAACCAGTACAGTCTAGACGGCAGCGCCCCGTGCCAAAGACCCCCAGAGCCACAAGCTGCACATACTGTAATAGACTGGATGATGATGTCACAAAGAGCCCCACTCCACCACCTCAACGACTCCACCACTGCAGCCTGTCCAGCTCCGCCAACGTTCGCCTACTTCCGGTAGATTGGCAACGGGTCTTCACTAATTCCTTCTCCAAATATTGATTGATGTGGATCAAACTTGGACCACAAAATGTCTGGCCTGCCCCTAATCCTATTACATTTCATGTCTGTGGGCCAGATACTTTCTGCAAGAAAAATGACAAGGAGAAAAATAATAATCCAGAACAAAAAGGATAGGGTTATAGGACCCCTGATCACTGTGGTCAGGGTCCATCTGTTTAGAAACTTTCACGAGCACTCAATCATAAAATGATTCAAATTGGAAACCCAAGAGCTGATACAGGGTTGGCATCTCCTCTTTCTTCTTCTCTCATTCATCCTGTCTTCCTCTGGTGGTTTCTTCTTCGGGGGTGTTGCATGGAGCAGTGTCTGAGCAACGTGCCCCCGCTGACAGAGTATTTCCTGCGGAGCGGCTACCTGGAGGAGCTCAACTTCTCCAACCCCCTGGGCATGAGGGGGGAGATCGCCGAGGCCTACGCTGATGTGGTGAAGCAGATGTGGTCGGGGAGACACCACTCAGTGGTGCCCCGCCTCTTCAAGGTGTGTGGGTCTCTTATATTTGTGTTTTCTGTGTGTGTGTGTGTGTGTGTGTGTGTGTGTGTGTGTGTGTGTGTGTGTGTGTGTGTGTGTGTGTGTGTGTGTGTGTGTGTGTGTGTGTGTGTGTGTGTGTGTGTGTGTGTGTGCAAGTAAAACGTTGATTAAAATAACGTACATCTAGTACAGATCTATAAAGAGAAGTTAACAGGGAGTAGCGCTGTGCTACCCAGTTTGCCCAATAAGGACAGGTGCTGCTACTTTAGATTAAAGTACTAAGACTATATAGCAGCAGGGGCAGAGTGTAGCAATTATATGATTGGTAGTACTGGCAAATATGCTTGTGTAATAAATATGTATATATTGAATTATAATATAGTGATTAGATAGACAATAATAGTAAGAAAGGCATTAAAATAATATCAACTGATATACTAATACTATTAATACTACTAATATATCCTAATAATATACTAACAACAATAATCAATAATATCCAAAAGAAAAGGTGTTTTATGCCTTTTTCAAACAACTTGGAATTCATCTGTATTAAAATAATTTCCTCTACTTACTGAAAGTGAGCGGATGAACCCTCTGTGCCCCCAGACCAAGGTAGGCCACTTTGCATCCCAATTCCTGGGCTACCAGCAGCACGACAGCCAGGAGCTGCTCTCCTTCCTGCTGGACGGGCTGCACGAGGACCTGAACCGGGTCAAGAACAAGGAATACATCGAGCTGCGGGACGCCGACGGGAGACCGGACCAGGTGAGGAGAGAGACCCCTCGAGGAGAGACCCCCCTCGAGTAGAGACCCCCCTCGAGTAGAGACCCCCCTCGAGTAGAGACCCCCTTCGGGTAGAGACCCCTTCAGGTAGAGACCCCTTCGGGTAGAGACCCCTGGACTGGTAGAGGAATTAGGGTTCAGTCTGTTTGGAAAATGCTGTTTTAATCAGTAAAGAGTGTTATGTAAGAGAGGACGTGCGTCCAGAGGCTGGTGATGTGTAAATAACCCCCAGGCACCAGGTCCGTCTCTCTGAAGGAGGTTATTTAGAGGTAACCACCGTCTGGCTGCACATGACCCTGCTTATTACACACTACTAACTGAATACAACTTATTACTTCATAACTAGTATGACAAGTTTATAACTAGTATGACAAGTTTATAACTAGTATGACTAGTTTAATAACTATTATGTCTAGTTTATAACTAGTACGTCTAGTTTAATAACTAGTGCGTCTAGTTTAATAACTAGTGCGTCTAGTTTAATAACTAGTGCGTCTAGTTTAATAACTAGTGCGTCTAGTTTAATAACTAGTGCGTCTAGTTTAATAACTAGTGCGTCTAGTTTAATAACTAGTACGACTAGTTTAATAACTAGTATGACTAGTTTATAACTAGTACGTCTAGTTTAATAACTGGATGCAGCGTCACCAGATGCCAGTGTTAGCATTAGCATGTAGGCAAAACCAGGAATGGTCGCCCGTGGCAACGGTCATATTAACAGATCAGCAGTCGTTGTTCTGAAATAATTTAGCGCAGATTGTTGCTGTCGACCAATCAGAATCCAGTATTCCACAGAGTTATGAATATGTACATTATATATATTATTGAGTATCTTTCAGCAGGATTGTATCATAATATATGTGGGATCTTCTAAATGAAGGTGAACATGTATGTGACAAATAATCACTTGAACTTGAACTACAACTGAAGACTTGTAGTTGGATGGGATTGAACATTCTCAGCCCTTCAGTAATAAGTAGAAGGATTCAAATAAAAACTTTAAAAAGTAATTTTACTCGGTTGGGAGCAGCAAAGGAGTGAAAAGCTCGGAACGCTGCACTTTATGTCGTCCTCGATCCAGCTGAACTCACTTCCTGTCCCCGCAGGAAGTGGCTGACGAGGCATGGCGGAACCACCGTCGCCGCAACGACTCTGTGATTGTGGACACGTTCCACGGTTTGTTCAAGTCCACGCTGGTCTGCCCCGAGTGCCACAAGGTGTCGGTGACCTTTGACCCCTTCTGCTACCTCAGCATCCCACTTCCTGTCAGCAAGGAGCGCGTCATGGAGGTGTTCTTCGTCTCCCTGGACCCCAGCGCCAAGCCAGTGCAGGTAACCATGGCGACAGTGACCAACAGAGGACGATGACACAACACGGTGCTGCTTCTTTTTGGAATAACTGTGTGTGTGTGTGTGTGTGTGTGTGTGTGTGTGTGTGTGTGTGTGTGTGTGTGTGTGTGTGTGTGTGTGTGTGTGTGTGTGTGTGTGTGTGTGTGTGTGTGTGTGTGTGTGTGTGTGTGTGTGTGTGTGCAGCACCGCCTGGTGGTTCCTAAAGCAGGGAAAGTGTCTGATCTGTGTTCTGCTCTGTCGGAGATGACCAGCGTGTCGGCCAACCAGGTACTACTACAGTACTACTAGTACACTACTACTACTACTACTACAGTACTACTAGTACACTACTTCTGCTACTACAGTACTACTACACTATAACTACTACACAATACTACTTTGTAATGTAGATGTGTATCATTTCTCCTCCAGATGGTGGTGGCTGATGTGTTCAACCATCGCTTCTATAAAGTTTATCAGGCAGACGAGTCTCTGAGCTGCATCCTGGACCGAGACGACATCTTTGTGTACGTACTTCCTGTTTCCTCTACTTCCTACTTCCTGTTTCCTCCTCTTCTTGCTTCCTGTCTCCTCTACGCTCTACCTACTGTCTGCTTTACTTCCTCCTTTAAATACCATGTATCACTTTCAGCTACGACCTGGGTCCGGGCCGGGTGGAGCCCCCTGGTGGTGCAGATTGGGTGGTGCTGGCTCTGTACCTGAGGGAGCGCTGCGTCTCCTACGGGGCATCACTGTTTGGACACCCGCTGCTGCTCGCCGTGCTGCGCACGCAATGCGACAGGAAGTCGTTGTATGGGCTCTTCCTGCAGCGCCTTGGGTGTGTACACACACACACACACACACACACACACACACACACACACCTGGGTACACTCTTAAAACTGACTTGTAATGTTCCTTTTCAACAATGCCACTGATATGTTTTCCAAGTTTTTTGCTGAAAATACCCCTCAGGTGACGCGTTCTAGCCATTGTAACATGCCTCTAAACCTTCCTGTTCCTGACTGTTTAAGTGGGCGGAGCCTCCCCCCGAGGCCCCCAGTTCTGTCAGCCAATAGGGTTTGCGCTTTACTCCGGGTCGCGTTGTATTTACTCCGTAACTGTCACTGGATCAATCCAGTTTCTGAATCTTCATCATATTACATCTGCAGCCTCCTTTAAAAGTTTGTTCCCACTTTCGCCGCGGTGTACGAAGCAGGGTGGGACTTGGAGCAGCGTGGGACGGGGCGTGGCAATTACAGAAACATCGGAAAATAAAATAGAATAAAATAATAAATAAAATAAATACATCTAAGCTTTTGATTGGTGAAACATGGAGTGGATCGCATGCCACAGCCTCAAGTACAGTCAACCTACAGTGGACACACACACACAGACAGACAGAAAGACAGACACACACAGAAATTTGAATATACTTCCATTTCCCTGGTCTGCGGTTTCTTTTCGGACAGTTGGTTTTAATTCCTCTCTCAAAAGATTTGTGCTGGTCTCTGCGACCCACAGAGCACTTCCCCTGCTGAGCTCTCAGCTCTGATGTCAGCGCGTCCCAGTCGCGCTCCAGGTGTGGGTGGAGCTACTGGCATGTGGGTGGTTCTAGTTGTGCTGAAGTGATGTACATGACTGCGATGACATCATTGAGGGCACTGAAAAGTGACTTTTTTTTAAAGCATACTTGAATAAAATACTGTGTCCAGACGCTACGTCCGGACCCCCGACCCTGAGGAGGTGGAGGAAGAAGAGGAGGAAGAGGATGATGACTACGACGATGACGAAGATGAAGATCTGTACAAGTCCCAGACCAACGGCGTCAGTGGAAGTAAGCGGCTCCACCCATTGCTCCGCCCGTCGCTTCCCAGGGATCAGTGTCTGCACAGTCGTCTGATCACTGTGCCGTCTTTTCCTAAAACCGTTCGAAGCAGAATTTCAAACCCAAGTTGCAAACAGGAAGTTGTATTTGTTTCCATCAACTGGCTTTTGGAAAATCCAAATTCTTATTATATAATGTTGAATATTTAAAGAAAGTTCATCTGCAGCGGCATCGGTGTTATTGTGCTGTTATTACAACGCTCTGTTATTATTATTATTATTATTATTATTATTATTACACTGTTACACAGGGGCAGGTAATGGACAGAATTGTCAAGTTATTTTTTGGATGAATGCTGCTTGACAGACCTCATCCCTCCATCCCTTCCTCTTCTCAGGTGAAGAGCAGGAAGACGGAGAGAAGGGCTGCCCCTCCTCCCAGAGAGAGGACGGCGGCCATGACGGTCCCACCGACGGCCAATCAGAGCTCTCCACCGGGCTGCCGCCCCGCCCCGACCACGGGGAGGCGTCGTCAGGGGGCGAGGAGGTGTCCAACCACAGGAGCGAGGCGGACCCTGCCGCCCCCTGCTGCAGCGCCAACGCCAGCGGCGACGCCACCTGCGTCACTAATGCCGGCGATAGCTGCGCTAATGCTAACGCCTCTGGGAATGTGTGTGAGAATTTCAACCGCGAGTGTAGCGCAGCGGCGCTAGACAGCCTCCAGGGGGCCGACGGACCCGGTGAAGCCACAGAGGAAGAGGAGGGGGCGGGGCTTCCTGCGCCGCCGGCCAATCAGTCGCCACCTCGGAGGAAGTTGGGTCGCAGGAGAAGGAAGCCACTGTTCTCCATCCAGGCGGTGAACTCCAATGGAACGACGGAGCGAGGGATGGCGAACGAAGGGCTGAGCTTCTCCCTCAACTGTGAGTGCAAGTACTCTAACAAAACTTTACTGCAGTGCAAATACTTAAATACTTAGTACTAACCCCCCCACCTCCTCCAGCTCAGCCCTACTTGGCCATCGACTGGGACCCCGACATGAAGAAAAGGTTCTACAACGAGAACGAGGCAGAAGTACGTGTGTTCTTACTACTATGGCGTATATTTTAGAAGTACATAAAGCGCTGCAACATGGGTGTAGTTAGTAGTACTGAGTGTATTTTAGAATTACATTAAGAACTGCAGAATGGATGTAGTATAGTCGTACTGAGTGTGTACTGTGTATATCTTAGAAGTACATAAAGCACTGCAGCATGGAGGTAGTGTAGTAGTACTGAGTGTGTACGTTATGTATTTTAGAAGTACATAAAGCACTGCAGCATGGAGGTCCCGGTGCAGCAGACCACGGTGGAGCTGCAGGAGTGCATCCAGCTATTCACCACCATCGAAACCCTGGAGGAGGATAATCCATGGTAGTACACACTGTAGTATGCACTGTAGTACATGGTGTAGTACACAGTGTAGTACGCACTGTAGTACCCAGTGTAGTATGCACTGTGGTACACACTGTAGTACACAGTGTAGTACACAGTGTAGTACACAGTGTAGTACACAGTGTGGTACGCACTGTGGTACGCACTGTAGTACGCACTGTAGTACACAGTGTAGTACAAGCCACAGATAAACATAATTAATGACTAATCGCAGTGAATCAGTATTTCTTTGTCCTCAAATCTGAAGCAACACAAAGATGTTTATTTTAAAGAGTTTTAGCCAAACTATGATTTTCTCAGACAAACGACCCGAATGACATGAAATGAAACAAAACATGAGTTAAAGGAAAACATGGAATAAAACAAAACATGAAATAATACAAAACATGAATAAAACAACACAAATAAGAAAAAACATGGAATAAAATAAACATGAAATAAAATAAAACCTAAAATAAAACATGAAATAAAACAAAACATGAATAAAACAAAACATGAAATAATACAAAACATGATTAAAACGAAACATGAAATAATACAAAACATGAAATAATTCAAAACATGAATAAAACAAAACATGAATAAAACAAAACATGAAATAATACAAAACATGAATAAAACAACACGAATAAAGAAAAAACATGAAATAATACAAAACATGAATAAAACAACACGAATAAAGAAAAAACATGGAATAAAATGAAACATGAAATAAAATAAAACATAAAATAAAACAAAACATGAATAAAACAAAACATGAAATAATACAAAACATGAATAAAACAACACGAATAAAGAAAAAACATGAAATAATACAAAACATGAATAAAACAACACGAATAAAATAAAACATGAAATAAAATAAAACATGGAATAAAACAAAACATGAAATAATACAAATCATGAATAAAACAGGACACGAATAAAGAAAAAACATGGAATAAAATAAAACATCAAATAAAACAAAACATGAATAAAGAAAAAACATGAACTAAAATAAAACATAAAATAAAAAATAAAATGAAACGTGAATAAAAACAAAGCATGAAATAAAACAAAACATGAATAGGGAACCTCTGGACTGTAAAACAGTGTAAAATGAAGCTTTTTGATTCATATTTAAATGTTTGGTAAAAAGTACGTTGTAAAGCAGCACTGCATTCTGGGTGATGGTCCCCCTCTATGGTGTATGTGTATGCGTGCAGGTACTGCCCAGTGTGCCGGCAGCACCAGTTGGCCACTAAGAAGTTGGACCTGTGGACGCTTCCTGAGGTTCTGATCATTCACCTCAAGAGGTTTTCCTACAGCAAGTTCAATCGAGAGAAGCTGGACTCCACGGTGCACTTCCCCCTCAGGTGCACGCACACACACACACACACACACACACACACACACACACACACACACACACACACACACACACACACACACACACACACACACACACACACACACACACACACACACACACACACACACACACACACACACACACAAACAAAACCTTGAACTGAACATTTATTTTGTGAGGTGGAAGCAGAAAACTTATTTTATAATATTTTATTCATAACTTTGCGTCTATATTTAGGAAGTGAATCATGGGAGCAAAGTCTGAAATCCAAGATGGATGAATGTGAAATGTGTTTTCCAGGGACCTGGATTTCTCAGAGTGTCTCCTGAGGAAGGAGCTGACCAATGGGGAGCCTCCGAGCCGCTACGACCTCATCGCTGTGTCCAATCACTATGGAGGACTGAGGGACGGACACTGTGAGACACGCCCCCTTAACCTTTGACCTTTCAGGGTGACCCTACAGACATGCGAGGAGCTAGGGGACAATGAAGGAGCCTAATAATAAATATAAATGAATGGTGTGTGTGTGTGTGTGTGTGCACAGACACCAGCTACGCCAGGAACAAGGACAACGGTCAGTGGTATTACTTTGACGACAACAAAGTGACATACGCACAAGAGGAGCAGATTGTAGTGAGTACACACTAACATTCCCAAAATACACACTAGGGTATGAAATGAGAATCAACATTGTATTGACTACAATCAAGGTCACGGTTCGTGGACACGTTTCGAGATCTGACATAATAGTGATTAAATTAGTCATACTAGTTATAAAAGCAGACATACTGGGTACAAAACTAGATATAGTAGTTATTAAACTAGACATGCTTGTCATACTAGGTATAAAGCTAGACATACTGGTTATTCAACGAGTAGTCGTACTAGTTATTAACTAGACATAGTAGTTATAAAACGAGTTATAATAGTTATTCATTAGACATACTAGTCATACTAGTGATTAAACTAGTCAACCTAGTGATTAGACTAGTCGTACTAGTTATAAAACTAGACATACTAGTTATTGACTACATTTAGAACTAGTATGTTAGTTATTACCTAGACATACTAGTTATAAAACTAAAACTAGTCACACTAGTGATTAAACTAGTCATACAACTAAAAGTATACAACTAAAAGTAGATACTAGTTATAAAACATGTCACACTAGTTATAAAACTAGATATACTGGTTACGAAATTAGACAAGCTAGTTATTAAACTAGACACACTAGTTATGAAACAAGTCATACTAGTTATTAGACTAGTCTTACTAGTTATTAAACTTGTCATACTAGTTATAAAAGTAGTCATACTAGTTACAAAACTAGACATACTGGTTATGAAATACTTACTCGTAATACAACTAGTTATACTTTTTGATAAACTAGACATACTAGTTATGAACTAGACTTACTAGTTATACTGGTTAATAAACTCCAGCCCTGGTCCCTGTGTGTTATTAAATATGCTGATGGTTGTTCCCACAGACCAACGCTGCTTACCTCCTGTTTTATCATCGTCAAGACCAGGTGAGGCAGCCCACGCTACCCGCCCCCCCGCAGCCTAACGACATCATTTCCTGTCCGCACGACGAGGCGGAGCCGGGCGGGGCCGGGCCGGGGCCGGCGGCGGCGGCGGCTTCCTGCGCTACCATGGAAACGGAGTGAACCAAACTGCTGATCATCTCGTTTGTTTTTGTTTTTTTAATCTTACTTCCTGTGGGAGCCACGGCCTCCAGGGGTTTGTTTATACAAAATATATTTTTCTATTTTCACTTTGTTTTTCTTTTGTTTGTTCCAACGTCGGTGAACGTACGAACATAAAAAATATCAGAAAAAGAACGTTTAATTTCTGCAGCGACGTCCAAACACAAAGATTCAGGAAATGTATAAAATGTGGAACGATAAATAAATGTAATGCAGGATTTAAAAACAAGGTTTGGAGGTTTATTTCAGATGCAATGTCGGAAAACGTATTTATTTTCTCTCTGAGCTCGATGTTTTGCTTCATTTCTCTTCTTGGTTTTTATTTTATTGATAAATTTGAAGCGTTTTATGGTTTTAACGCTGCGCTGAACTTCCACACGCTGTAATTTGATGCAGAATAATAGATTTATTTTTTGGGATGTAAAGATTTCGGAAGCTTTGTCAAACTGTCTCCCGGGGTTTTAAATGGCCTGTACAGTATTTTTGTATTGTAATAAATGTGTAATTATTATTATTATTATTATTATTATTATTATTATTATGACTGTGGGTTGGGGGACGCGCAGGGGATTGTAGGAGTGAGATTTCTTTGCTTTTCCTCTTTGTCAAATCACAGATAAATATTTTATTGTACTGGATCTTTTGATATGAATAAATGAAAACGACGACGTCACGCCTGTGAGTCTGTTTGAAGAGAGCCGCGTTCTGATTGGTTCATTGGGGAACGGGGGTGGGGTTGGGGGGGCGGCGTCGCAGGTCAGAGCTCGATTCCTAAAAGCCTTTCGACACGAGGAAGCTCCTGGAGCGAGAAGCTGGATCCGCTCGGTTCCAAGCTCCATCGAGTCTTTCCAAAATGTCCTAATTCATTGTTGCGTGTGACGCACTTCCCGTGGCGACGGGTAAAAAAAATGAGTAGAAAAAACCCAACGGACATAGTCCTTTCCCCTTTAGATTTTCTTTTTTTCGGACAATTTTCACCAATCTTATCAGAATTTCTCTCCTGTTGTGATAAGAGTCTCCAATCTCATCCAAAGTCGCCTCCGCTTTTTGCAGCTTTTATTTGACCAATCACTAAAATGTCGCCTCTGACGGCTTCATATCGAGGCCTTAGAGGTTTTTCTTCTGGGAATTCCTCCCCCATTGTGATAAAAGCTCCAGAAAACTGGAGGGTGAGTTCATAGAAGATTGGACCAAACAGCAACAAGGTACTGCTGTGACCCGTGTCCGTCTCCAAGCCCAGCCCAGGGTTCCAGAACTCCGGGGAGATGAGACTTGGATCCTGAACCAAGATGCGTTCTCCCAGAGCCCCGTGATGCCCGGTCCCAGTCCAGGGTTCTGGAGGACGTGGAGATGAAAGCGCCATCAGGGATCAAGAGTCCACATCTCAATCAGACCAGAACCAGAAAGATGGACCAGAACCAGAGGACCTGCAAGAGCCACCTGGAGGCAGAGCGACCTGATGGGTACTCGTTACAGATGCAGAGGCTTCGCTCTTTGAGCTTCCAACGCTCTGTGGAACCAGTTTGTACCGGATTGAGACTTGATGCTGGAACCTGATTGGACATTCCAGATAGTCAGCGCCACCTGCTGGTGGAGTGAGAAGGAAACAGTGTATGCGAGGTGGAAACAAGGTGTAAACAGTGTATATGAGGTGGAAATATGGTGTAAGCAGTATATATGGTATGTAAATATGGTGTAAACCGTGTATATGAGGTGTAAACATGGTGTGAACGTGTATATAAGGTGTACACATGGTGTAAACAGTGTATATGAGGTGTAAACGAGGTGTAAACAGTGTATATGGGGTGTAAACATTGTTGAACTGTGAACATGTGGTGTAAGCAAGGTGTAAATGGTGTATATGACACGTTAACATGTGGTAAATTTCAGTTTGAACTTGACTGAAATTAAAACTATGGACAAGGAAAATCATGCCATTGAAATGGCATTAATATAAGCAAGTGAACAATAAAGATATCTGTTTTACGTCAGTCAGAAGCCTCTATTTCTTTGGTTGCTTTCAATTTTGGATGCCCAAAAATAGAGAGCTACCTGCCTGGTTAGCCCAGTCGGTAGAGCATGAGACTCTTAATCTCAGGGTCGTGGGTTCGAGCCCCACATTGGGCGTCCATCTCCTTTACCAGCAGGGCCAACTGCCCAGCTACTTGCTGTCACATACTGGGCCCTGCTTAACACAAATCCATGCCTTCCTCTGGAGCTTAAAGCAAGGCTACTATTTCAAACGAGCTGATAATTGAAAGTGATCATAATTGTCTTTAACAATTGCTAAAGCAATTGACCCACATCAACCAGTACTATGTTGTCAGCCGTTCATGTCTTCTCTGATGTTTGGCTGACACAACGGGCCAAGCCACACATTGGGCGTCCATCTCCTTTACCAGCAGGGCCAACTGCCCAGCGACTTCTTGTCACATACTGGCCCCTGCTCAACACAAATCCATGCCTACCTCTGGAGCTCACAGAATTCTCAATTGTGAGGCATGGATTTGCCTGTGCAAAAATGAATTATGAGGCCGCTCATGTCTACTCTGATGTTTGGCTGACCTACAGATTGTGCTCTCCTCATTTCTGTTTGGGAAAAACATCTTTTATAGCATTCAAATTTATAGAACAATATGATGGAACACGGTCACACCATATCACACCGATGTAGATAAATGTGAGGATGGAAAACAAATGCCCTAAATGTTTCAATGGCTGGTTTTGATTATGGTAGTCGAGGTGTGCAAAGCATTCTGGGTGATGCCCTGTTATACATGTAGTAAATTTCAGTTTGAATTTGACTGACATTAAAACGATGGACAAGTAAAATCATGCCATTGAAATGGCATTAATATAAGCAAGTGAACAATAAAGATACCTGTTTTACGTCAGCCAGAAGCCTCTATTTCTTTGGTTGCTTTCAACTTTGGATGCCCAAAAATAGACAGATACCTGCCCGGTTAGCTCAGTCGGTAGAGCATGAGACTCTTAATCTCACGGTCGTGGGTTCGAGCCCCACATTGGGCGTCCATCTCCTTTACCAGCAGGGCCAACTGCCCAGCTACTTGCTGTCACCCAGTGGCCCCTGCTCAACACAAATCCATGCCTTCCTCTGGAGCTCACAGAATTCTCCATTGTGAGGCAAAGAGATCAATGTTCCTTTCAGGCAATTTCAGCAGAGTGCAGCTAACCCTCCCCAAGTTTGATGAGAAAATGGCAATTATTTCCTTGATAAGCTCATTGCCTGCTTCACCAAACAAAAGAACACCTTAGAGACATTTGCTTGGCCTCATTAAAAAAAAATACAAACTGTGTCTCCCAAAATAAGCAGGTTAAAGCAAGGCTACTATTTCAAACGAGCTGATAATTGAAAGTGGTCGTAATTGTCTTTAACAATTCATCCACATCAACCAGTACTATGTTGTCAGCCGTTCATGTCTTCTCTGATGTTTGGCTGACACAACGGGCCAAGCCCCACATTGGGCGTCCATCTCCTTTACCAGCAGGGCCAACTGCCCAGCGACTTCTTGTCACATACTGGCCCCTGCTCAACACAAATCCATGCCTACCTCTGGAGCTCACAGAATTCTCAATTGTGAGGAATGGATTTTCCTGTGCAAAAATGAATTATGAGGCCGCTCATGTCTACTCTGATGTTTGGCTGACCTACAGATTGTGCTCTCCTCATTTCTGTTTGGGAAAAACATATTTTATAGCATTCAAATTTATAGAACAATATAATGGAACATGGTCACACCATATCACACCGATGTAGATTAATGTGAGGATGGAAAACAAATGTGCAAAATGTTTCAATGGTTGGTTACGATTATGGTAGTCAAGGTGTGCAAAGCATTCCGGGTGATGCCCTGTTATACATGTGGTAAATTTCAGGGTTGTTTTATGTCAGTCAGAAGGCCTTCTTTTTTTGGTTGCTTTCAATTTCTGATGGCCAAAATTGCACAGTCAGCTGCCCGGTTAGCTCAGATGGTAGAGCATGAGACTTTTAATCTCAGGGTCGTGGGTTCAAGCCCCACATTGGGCGTCCATGTCCTTTAACAACAGGGCCAACTGCCCAGCTATTTGTTGTCACATACTGGGCCCTGCTTAACACAAATCCATGCCTTCCTCTGGAGCTCACAGAATTCTCAATTGTGAGTCAAAGAGATCAATGTTCCTTACAGGCAACTTCAGCAGAGTGCAGCTAACCCGACCTAAGTTTGATGAGAATTGCTCACTGCTTGCTGCACCAAACAAAAGAGCATGTTAGAGGCATCTGCTTGGCCCCATTAAAAGAAAATACAAACTGTCTCCCAAATGAACCCTGTTAAAGCAAGGCTACTATATCAAAGGAGCTGATAATTGAAAGTGATCCCTTTTGTCTTTAACAATTGCTAAAGCATTTCGTCCACATCAACCAGTACTATGGCTTAGCTGGTTAAAGCACGTCTGGTAAATAGGATAGGACTTCATGGACTATGATATTGCCTCTGCACAAAATGAAATATGGAGCATCAGCCATTCATGTCTACTCTGATGTTTGGGAAAATAATTTTTTATAGCATTCAAATTGATAGAACAATATGATGGAACACAGTCATACCATATCAAACCGATGTTGAAAAATGTGAGGATGGAAAACAAATGCCCTAAATGTTTCAATGGCTGGTTTTGATTATGGTAGTCTAGGTGTGCAAAGCATTCTGGGTGATGCCCTGTTATACATGTGGTAAATGTCAGTTTGAATTTGAGGCAAAGAGATCAATGTTCCTTTCAGGCAATTTCAGCAGAGTGCAGCTAACCCTCCCCAAGTTTGATGAGAAAATGGCAATTATTTCCTTGATAAGCTCATTGCCTGCTTCACCAAACAAAAGAACACCTTAGAGACATTTGCTTGGCCTCATTAAAAAAAACAAACAAACTGTGTCTCCCAAAATAAGCAGGTTAAAGCAAGGCTACTATTTCAAACGAGCTGATAATTGAAAGTGGTCGTAATTGTCTTTAACAATTCATCCACATCAACCAGTACTATGTTGTCAGCCGTTCATGTCTTCTCTGATGTTTGGCTGACACAACGGGCCAAGCCCCACATTGGGCGTCCATCTCCTTTACCAGCAGGGCCAACTGCCCAGCGACTTCTTGTCACATACTGGCCCCTGCTCAACACAAATCCATGCCTACCTCTGGAGCTCACAGAATTCTCAATTGTGAGGCATGGATTTGCCTGTGCAAAAATGAATTATGAGGCCGCTCATGTCTACTCTGATGTTTGGCTGACCTACAGATTGTGCTCTCCTCATTTCTGTTTGGGAAAAACACATTTTATAGCATTCAAATTTATAGAACAATATGATGGAACATGGTCACACCATATCACACCGATGTAGATTAATGTGAGGATGGAAAACAAATGTGCAAAATGTTTCAATGGTTGGTTACGATTATGGTAGTCAAGGTGTGCAAAGCATTCTGGGTGATGCCCTGTTATACATGTGGTAAATTTCAGTTTGAACTTGACTGCTTACTCTGCATCCCGTGCCATGTTATCAAATTAAAACTATGTACAAGTAAAAATCATGCCATTAAAATGGCATTAATATAAGCAAGTGAACAATAAAGATATCTGTTTTACGTCAGTCAGAAGCCTTTATTTCTTTGGTTGCTTTCAATTTTGGATGGCCAAAAATAGACAGCTACCTGCCCGGTTAGCTCAGTCGGTAGAGCATGAGACTCTTAATCTCAGGGTCGTGGGTTCGAGCCCCACATTGGGCGTCCATCTCCTTTGCCAGCAGGGCCAACTGCCCAGTGACTTCTTGTCACCCAGTGGCCCCTGCTCAACACAAATCCATGCCTTCCTCTGGAGCTCACAGATTTCTCACTTGTCTCACTAGGATTTGCCTGTGCAAAAAATGAATTATGTGGCCGTTCATGTCTACTCTGATGTTTGTCTGACCTGCACATTGTGCTCTCCTCATTTCTCTTTGGGGTAAACATTTTTTATAGCATTGGAATTTATAGAACAATATAAAAACAAGTAAAAATCATGCCATTAAAATGGCATTAATATAAGCAAGTGAACAATAAAGATATCTGTTTTATGTCAGTCAGAAGGCCTTCTTTGTTTGGTTGCTTTCAATTTCTGATGGCCAAAATTGCAAAGTCAGCTGCCCGGTTAGCTCAGATGGTAGAGCATGAGACTTTTAATCTCAGGGTCGTGGGTTCAAGCCCCACATTGGGCATCCATGTCCTTTAACAACAGGGCCAACTGCCCAGCTATTTGTTGTCACATACTGGGCCCTGCTTAACACAAATCCATGCCTTCCTCTGGAGCTCACAGAATTCTCAATTGTGAGTCAAAGAGATCAATGTTCCTTACAGGCAACTTCAGCAGAGTGCAGCTAACCCGACCTAAGTTTGATGAGAATTGCTCACTGCTTGCTGCGCCAAACAAAAGAGCATGTTAGAGGCATCTGCTTGGCCCCATTAAAAGAAAATACAAACTGTCTCCCAAATGAACCCTGTTAAAGCAAGGCTACTAGATCAAAGGAGCTGATAATTGAAAGTGATCCCTTTTGTCTTTAACAATTGCTAAAGCATTTCGTCCACATCAACCAGTACTATGGCTTAGCTGGTTTAAGCACGTCTGGTAAATAGGATAGGACTTCATGGACTATGATATTGCCCCTGCACAAAATGAAATATGGAGCATCAGCCATTCATGTCTACTCTGATGTTTGGGAAAAACATTTTTTATAGCATTCAAATTGATAGAACAATATGATGGAACACGGTCATACCATATCACACCGATGTTGAAAAATGTGAGGATGGAAAACAAATGCCCTAAATGTTTCAATGGCTGGTTTTGATTATGGTAGTCTAGGTGTGCAAAGCGTTCTGGGTGATGCCCTGTTATACATGTGGTAAATTTCAGTTTGAATTTGACTGACATTAAAACGATGGACAAGTAAAATCATGCCATTGAAATGGCATTAATATAAGCAAGTGAACAATAAAGATATCTGTTTTACGTCAGTCAGAAGCCTTTATTTCTTTGGTTGCTTTCAATTTTGGATGGCCAAAAATAGACAGCTACCTGCCCGGTTAGCTCAGTCGGTAGAGCATGAGACTCTTAATCTCAGGGTCGTGGGTTCAAGCCCCACATTGGGCATCCATGTCCTTTAACAACAGGGCCAACTGCCCAGCTTGTCACATACTGGGCCTTGCTTAACACAAATCCATGCCTTCCTCTGGAGCTCACAGAATTCTCAATTGTGAGTCAAAGAGATCAATGTTCCTTACAGGCAACTTCAGCAGAGTGCAGCTAACCCGACCTAAGTTTGATGAGAATTGCTCACTGCTTGCTGCACCAAACAAAAGAGCATGTTAGAGGCATCTGCTTGGCCCCATTAAAAGAAAATACAAACTGTCTCCCAAATGAACCCTGTTAAAGCAAGGCTACTATATCAAAGGAGCTGATAATTGAAAGTGATCCCTTTTGTCTTTAACAATTGCTAAAGCATTTCGTCCACATCAACCAGTACTATGGCTTAGCTGGTTTAAGCACGTCTGGTAAATAGGATAGGACTTCATGCACTATGATATTGCCTCTGCACAAAATGAAATATGGAGCATCAGCCATTCATGTCTACTCTGATGTTTGGGAAAAACATTTTGTATAGCATTCAAATTGATAGAACAATATGATGGAACACGGTCATACCATATCACACCGATGTTGAAAAATGTGAGGATGGAAAACAAATGCCCTAAATGTTTCAATGGCTGGTTTTGATTATGGTAGTCTAGGTGTGCAAAGCATTCTGGGTGATGCCCTGTTATACATGTGGTAAATTTCAGTTTGAATTTGACTGACATTAAAACGATGGACAAGTAAAATCATGCCATTGAAATGGCATTAATATAAGCAAGTGAACAATAAAGATACCTGGTTTACGTCAGCCAGAAGCCTCTATTTCTTTGGTTGCTTTCAATTTTGGATGCCCAAAAATAGACAGCTACCTGCCCGGTTAGCTCAGTCGGTAGAGCATGAGACTCTTAATCTCAGGGTCGTGGGTTCGAGCCCCACATTGGGCGTCCATCTCCTTTCCCAGCAGGGCCAACTGCCCAGCTACTTGCTGTCACCCAGTGGCCCCTGCTCAACACAAATCCATGCCTTCCTCTGGAGCTCACAGAATTCTCCATTGTGAGGCAAAGAGATCAATGTTCCTTTCAGGCAATTTCAGCAGAGTGCAGCTAACCCTCCCCAAGTTTGATGAGAAAATGGCAATTATTTCCTTGATAAGCTCATTGCCTGCTTCACCAAACAAAAGAACACCTTAGAGACATTTGCTTGGCCTCATTAAAAAAAAATACAAACTGTGTCTCCCAAAATAAGCAGGTTAAAGCAAGGCTACTATTTCAAACGAGCTGATAATTGAAAGTGGTCGTAATTGTCTTTAACAATTCATCCACATCAACCAGTACTATGTTGTCAGCCGTTCATGTCTTCTCTGATGTTTGGCTGACACAACGGGCCAAGCCCCACATTGGGCATCCATCTCCTTTACCAGCAGGGCCAACTGCCCAGCGACTTCTTGTCACATACTGGCCCCTGCTCAACACAAATCCATGCCTACCTCTGGAGCTCACAGATTTCTCACTTGTCTCACTAGGATTTGCCTGTGCAAAAAATGAATTATGTGGCCGTTCATGTCTACTCTGATGTTTGTCTGACCTGCATATTGTGCTCTCCTCATTTCTCTTTGGGGTAAACATTTTTTATAGCATTCAAATTTATAGAACAATATAAAAACAAGTAAAAATCATGCCATTAAAATGGCATTAATATAAGCAAGTGAACAATAAAGATATCTGTTTTATGTCAGTCAGAAGGCCTTCTTTTTTTGGTTGCTTTCAATTTCTGATGGCCAAAATTGCACAGTCAGCTGCCCGGTTAGCTCAGATGGTAGAGCATGAGACTTTTAATCTCAGGGTCGTGGGTTCAAGCCCCACATTGGGCGTCCATGTCCTTTAACAACAAGGCCAACTGCCCAGCTATTTGTTGTCACATACTGGGCCCTGCTTAACACAAATCCATGCCTTCCTCTGGAGCTCACAGAATTCTCAATTGTGAGTCAAAGAGATCAATGTTCCTTACAGGCAACTTCAGCAGAGTGCAGCTAACCCAACCTAAGTTTGATGAGAATTGCTCACTGCTTGCTGCACCAAACAAAAGAGCATGTTAGAGGCATCTGCTTGGCCCCATTAGAAGAAAATACAAACTGTCTCCCAAATGAACCCTGTTAAAGCAAGGCTACTAGATCAAAGGAGCTGATAATTGAAAGTGATCCCTTTTGTCTTTAACAATTGCTAAAGCATTTCGTCCACATCAACCAGTACTATGGCTTAGCTGGTTTAAGCACGTCTGGTAAATAGGATAGGACTTCATGGACTATGATATTGCCTCTGCACAAAATGAAATATGGAGCATCAGCCATTCATGTCTACTCTGATGTTTGGGAAAAACATTTTTTATAGCATTCAAATTGATAGAACAATATGATGGAACACGGTCATACCATATCACACCGATGTTGAAAAATGTGAGGATGGAAAACAAATGCCCTAAATGTTTCAATGGCTGGTTTTGATTATGGTAGTCTAGGTATGCAAAGCATTCTGGGTGATGCCCTGTTATACATGTGGTAAATTTCAGTTTGAATTTGACTGACATTAAAACGATGGACAAGTAAAATCATGCCATTGAAATGGCATTAATATAAGCAAGTGAACAATAAAGATACCTGTTTTACGTCAGCCAGAAGCCTCTATTTCTTTGGTTGCTTTCAATTTTGGATGCCCAAGAACAGACAGCTACCTGCCCGGTTAGCTCAGTCGGTAGAGCATGAGACTCTTAATCTCAGGGTCGTGGGTTCGAGCCCCACATTGGGCGTCCATCTCCTTTACCAGCAGGGCCAACTGCCCAGCTACTTGCTGTCACCCAGTGGCCCCTGCTCAACACAAATCCATGCCTTCCTCTGGAGCTCACAGAATTCTCCATTGTGAGGCAAAGAGATCAATGTTCCTTTCAGGCAATTTCAGCAGAGTGCAGCTAACCCTCCCCAAGTTTGATGAGAAAATGGCAATTATTTCCTTGATAAGCTCATTGCCTGCTTCACCTAACAAAAGAACACCTTAGAGACATTTGCTTGGCCTCATTAAAAAAAAATACAAACTGTGTCTCCCAAAATAAGCAGGTTAAAGCAAGGCTACTATTTCAAACGAGCTGATAATTGAAAGTGGTCGTAATTGTCTTTAACAATTCATCCACATCAACCAGTACTATGTTGTCAGCCGTTCATGTCTTCTCTGATGTTTGGCTGACACAACGGGCCAAGCCCCACATTGGGCGTCCATCTCCTTTACCAGCAGGGCCAACTGCCCAGCGACTTCTTGTCACATACTGGCCCCTGCTCAACACAAATCCATGCCTACCTCTGGAGCTCACAGAATTCTCAATTGTGAGGCATGGATTTGCCTGTGCAAAAATGAATTATGAGGCCGCTCATGTCTACTCTGATGTTTGGCTGACCTACAGATTGTGCTCTCCTCATTTCTGTTTGGGAAAAACATCTTTTATAGCATTCAAATTTATAGAACAATATGATGGAACACGGTCACACCATATCACACCGATGTAGATAAATGTGAGGATGGAAAACAAATGTGCAAAATGTTTCAATGGTTGGTTACGATTATGGTAGTCAAGGTGTGCAAAGCATTCTGGGTGATGCCCTGTTTTTCATGTGGTAAATTTCAGTTTGAACTTGACTGCTTACTCTGCATCCCGTGCCATGTTTTCAAATTAAAACTATGTACAAGTAAAAATCATGCCATTAAAATGGCATTAATATAAGCAAGTGAACAATAAAGATATCTGTTTTACGTCAGTCAGAAGCCTTTATTTCTTTGGTTGCTTTCAATTTTGGATGGCCAAAAATAGACAGCTACCTGCCCGGTTAGCTCAGTCGGTAGAGCATGAGACTCTTAATCTCAGGGTCGTGGGTTCGAGCCCCACATTGGGCGTCCATCTCTTTTACCAGCAGGGCCAACTGCCCAGCTACTTGCTGTCACCCAGTGGCCCCTGCTCAACACAAATCCATGCCTTCCTCTGGAGCTCACAGATTTCTCACTTGTCTCACCAGGATTTGCCTGTGCAAAAAATGAATTATGTGGCCGTTCATGTCTACTCTGATGTTTGTCTGACCTGCATATTCTCCTCTCCTCATTTCTCTTTGGGGTAAACATTTTTTATAGCATTCAAATTTATAGAACAATATAAAAACAAGTAAAAATCTTGCCATTAAAATGGCATTAATATAAGCAAGTGAACAATAAAGATATCTGTTTTATGTCAGTCAGAAGGCCTTCTTTTTTTGGTTGCTTTCAATTTCTGATGGCCAAAATTGCACAGTCAGCTGCCCGGTTAGCTCAGATGGTAGAGCATGAGACTTTTAATCTCAGGGTCGTGGGTTCAAGCCCCACATTGGGCGTCCATCTCCTTTACCAGCAGGGCCAACTGCCCAGCGACTTCTTGTCACATACTGGCCCCTGCTCAACACAAATCCATGCCTACCTCTGGAGCTCACAGAATTCTCAATTGTGAGGCATGGATTTGCCTGTGCAAAAATGAATTATGAGGCCGCTCATGTCTACTCTGATGTTTGGCTGACCTACAGATTGTGCTCTCCTCATTTCTGTTTGGGCAAAACATCTTCTATAGCATTCAAATTTATAGAACAATATGATGGAACACGGTCACACCATATCACACCGATGTAGATTCATGTGAGGATGGAAAACAAATGTGCAAAATGTTTCAATGGTTGGTTACGATTATGGTAGTCAAGGTGTGCAAAGCATTCTGGGTGATGCCCTGTTATACATGTGGTAAATTTCAGTTTGAACTTGACTGCTTACTCTGCATCCCGTGCCATGTTATCAAATTAAAACTATGTACAAGTAAAAATCATGCCATTAAAATGGCATTAATATAAGCAAGTGAACAATAAAGATATCTGTTTTACGTCAGTCAGAAGCCTTTATTTCTTTGGTTGCTTTCAATTTTGGATGGCCAAAAATAGACAGCTACCTGCCCGGTTAGCTCAGTCGGTAGAGCATGAGACTCTTAATCTCAGGGTCGTGGGTTCGAGCCCCACATTGGGCGTCCATCTCCTTTACCAGCAGGGCCAACTGCCCAGCTACTTGCTGTCACCCAGTGGCCCCTGCTCAACACAAATCCATGCCTTCCTCTGGAGCTCACAGATTTCTCACTTGTCTCACTAGGATTTGCCTGTGCAAAAAATGAATTATGTGGCCGTTCATGTCTACTCTGATGTTTGTCTGACCTGCATATTGTGCTCTCCTCATTTCTCTTTGGGGTAAACATTTTTTATAGCATTCAAATTTATAGAACAATATAAAAACAAGTAAAAATCATGCCATTAAAATGGCATTAATATAAGCAAGTGAACAATAAAGATATCTGTTTTATGTCAGTCAGAAGGCCTTCTTTTTTTGGTTGCTTTCAATTTCTGATGGCCAAAATTGCACAGTCAGCTGCCCGGTTAGCTCAGATGGTAGAGCATGAGACTTTTAATCTCAGGGTCGTGGGTTCAAGCCCCACATTGGGCGTCCATGTCCTTTAACAACAGGGCCAACTGCCCAGCTTGTCACATACTGGGCCCTGCTTAACACAAATCCATGCCTTCCTCTGGAGCTCACAGAATTCTCAATTGTGAGTCAAAGAGATCAATGTTCCTTACAGGCAACTTCAGCAGAGTGCAGCTAACCCGACCTAAGTTTGATGAGAATTGCTCACTGCTTGCTGCACCAAACAAAAGAGCATGTTAGAGGCATCTGCTTGGCCCCATTAAAAGAAAATACAAACTGTCTCCCAAATGAACCCTGTTAAAGCAAGGCTACTATATCAAAGGAGCTGATAATTGAAAGTGATCCCTTTTGTCTTTAACAATTGCTAAAGCATTTCGTCCACATCAACCAGTACTATGGCTTAGCTGGTTTAAGCACGTCTGGTAAATAGGATAGGACTTCATGCACTATGATATTGCCTCTGCACAAAATGAAATATGGAGCATCAGCCATTCATGTCTACTCTGATGTTTGGGAAAAACATTTTGTATAGCATTCAAATTGATAGAACAATATGATGGAACACGGTCATACCATATCACACCGATGTTGAAAAATGTGAGGATGGAAAACAAATGCCCTAAATGTTTCAATGGCTGGTTTTGATTATGGTAGTCTAGGTGTGCAAAGCATTCTGGGTGATGCCCTGTTATACATGTGGTAAATTTCAGTTTGAATTTGACTGACATTAAAACGATGGACAAGTAAAATCATGCCATTGAAATGGCATTAATATAAGCAAGTGAACAATAAAGATACCTGGTTTACGTCAGCCAGAAGCCTCTATTTCTTTGGTTGCTTTCACTTTTGGATGCCCAAAAATAGACAGATACCTGCCTGGTTAGCTCAGTCGGTAGAGCATGAGACTCTTAATCTCGGGGTCGTGGGTTCGAGCCCCACATTGGGCGTCCATCCTCTTTACCAGCAGGGCCAGTTGCCCAGCTACTTGCTGTCACCCAGTGGCCCCTGCTCAACACAAATCCAAGCCCAATTCTCCATTGTGAGGCAAAGAGATCAATGTTCCTTTCAGGCAATTTCAGCAGAGTGCAGCTAACCCTCCCCAAGTTTGATGAGAAAATGGCAATTATTTCCTTGATAAGCTCATTGCCTGCTTCACCAAACAAAAGAACACCTTAGAGACATTTGCTTGGCCTCATTAAAAAAAAATACAAACTGTGTCTCCCAAAATAAGCAGGTTAAAGCAAGGCTACTATTTCAAACGAGCTGGTAATTGTCTTTAACAATTCATCCACATCAACCAGTACTATGTTGTCAGCCGTTCATGTCTTCTCTGATGTTTGGCTGACACAACGGGCCAAGCCCCACATTGGGCGTCCATTTCCTTTACCAGCAGGGCCAACTGCCCAGCGACTTCTTGTCACATACTGGCCCCTGCTCAACACAAATCCATGCCTACCTCTGGAGCTCACAGAATTCTCAATTGTGAGGCATGGATTTGCCTGTGCAAAAATGAATTATGAGGCCGCTCATGTCTACTCTGATGTTTGGCTGACCTACAGATTGTGCTCTCCTCATTTCTGTTTGGGAAAAACATCTTTTATAGCATTCAAATTTATAGAACAATATGATGGAACACGGTCACACCATATCACACCGATGTAGATTAATGTGAGGATGGAAAACAAATGTGCAAAATGTTTCAATGGTTGGTTACGATTATGGTAGTCAAGGTGTGCAAAGCATTCTGGGTGATGCCCTGTTATACATGTGGTAAATTTCAGTTTGAACTTGACTGCTTACTCTGCATCCCGTGCCATGTTATCAAATTAAAACTATGTACAAGTAAAAATCATGCCATTAAAATGGCATTAATATAAGCAAGTGAACAATAAAGATATCTGTTTTATGTCAGTCAGAAGGCCTTCTTTTTTTGGTTGCTTTCAATTTCTGATGGCCAAAATTGCACAGTCAGCTGCCCGGTTAGCTCAGATGGTAGAGCATGAGACTTTTAATCTCAGGGTCGTGGGTTCAAGCCCCACATTGGGCGTCCATGTCCTTTAACAACAGGGCCAACTGCCCAGCTATTTGTTGTCACATACTGGGCCCTGCTTAACACAAATCCATGCCTTCCTCTGGAGCTCACAGAATTCTCAATTGTGAGTCAAAGAGATCAATGTTCCTTACAGGCAACTTCAGCAGAGTGCAGCTAACCCGACCTAAGTTTGATGAGAATTGCTCACTGCTTGCTGCACCAAACAAAAGAGCATGTTAGAGGCATCTGCTTGGCCCCATTAAAAGAAAATACAAACGGCCTCCAAATGAACCCTGTTAAAGCAAGGCTACCATATCAAAGGAGCTGATAATTGAAAGTGATCCCTTTTGTCTTTAACAATTGCTAAAGCATTTCGTCCACATCAACCAGTACTATGGCTTAGCTGGTTTAAGCACGTCCGGTAAATAGGATAGGACTTCATGGACTATGATATTGCCTCTGCACAAAATGAAATATGGAGCATCAGCCATTCATGTCTACTCTGATGTTTGGGAAAAACATTTTTTATAGCATTCAAATTGATAGAACAATATGATGGAACACGGTCATACCATATCACACCGATGTTGAAAAATGTGAGGATGGAAAACAAATGCCCTAAATGTTTCAATGGCTGGTTTTGATTATGGTAGTCTAGGTGTGCAAAGCATTCTGGGTGATGCCCTGTTATACATGTGGTAAATTTCAGTTTGAATTTGACTGACATTAAAACGATGGACAAGTAAAATCATGCCATTGAAATGGCATTAATATAAGCAAGTGAACAATAAAGATATCTGTTTTACGTCAGCCAGAAGCCTCTATTTCTTTGGTTGCTTTCAATTTTGGATGGCCAAAAATAGACAGATACCTGCCCGGTTAGCTCAGTCGGTAGAGCATGAGACTCTTAATCTCAGGGTCGTGGGTTCGAGCCCCACATTGGGCGTCCATCTCCTTTACCAGCAGGGCCAATTGCCCAGCTACTTGCTGTCATACACTGGCCCCTGCTCAACACAAATCCATGCCTTCCTCTGGAGCTCACAGAATTCTCCATTGTGAGGCAAAGAGATCAATGTTCCTTTCAGGCAATTTCAGCAGAGTACAGCTAACCCTCCCCAAGTTTGATGAGAAAATGGCAATTATTTCCTTGATAAGCTCATTGCCTGCTTCACCAAACAAAAGAACACCTTAGAGATATTTGCTTGGCCTCATTAAAAAAAAAATACAAACTGTGTCTCCCAAAATAAGCAGGTTAAAGCAAGGCTACTATTTCAAACAAGCTGATAATTGAAAGTGGTCGTAATTGTCTTTTAACAATTCATCCACATCAACCAGTACTATATTGTCAGCCGTTCATGTCTTCTCTGATGTTTGGCTGACACAACGGGCCAAGCCCCACATTGGGCGTCCATCTCCTTTACCAGCAGGGCCAACTGCCCAGCGACTTCTTGTCACATACTGGCCCCTGCTCAACACAAATCCATGCCTACCTCTGGAGCTCACAGAATTCTCAATTGTGAGGCATGGATTTTCCTGTGCAAAAATGAATTATGAGGCCGCTCATGTCTACTCTGATGTTTGGCTGACCTACAGATTGTGCTCTCCTCATTTCTGTTTGGGAAAAACATATTTTATAGCATTCAAATTTATAGAACAATATGATGGAACATGGTCACACCATATCACACCGATGTAGATTAATGTGAGGATGGAAAACAAATGTGCAAAATGTTTCAATGGTTGGTTACGATTATGGTAGTCAAGGTGTGCAAAGCATTCTGGGTGATGCCCTGTTATACATGTGGTAAATTTCAGGGTGGTTTTATGTCAGTCAGAAGGCCTTCTTTTTTTGGTTGCTTTCAATTTCTGATGGCCAAAATTGCACAGTCAGCTGCCCGGTTAGCTCAGATGGTAGAGCATGAGACTTTTAATCTCAGGGTCGTGGGTTCAAGCCCCACATTGGGCGTCCATGTCCTTTAACAACAGGGCCAACTGCCCAGCTATTTGTTGTCACATACTGGGCCCTGCTTAACACAAATCCATGCCTTCCTCTGGAGCTCACAGAATTCTCAATTGTGAGTCAAAGAGATCAATGTTCCTTACAGGCAACTTCAGCAGAGTGCAGCTAACCCGACCTAAGTTTGATGAGAATTGCTCACTGCTTGCTGCACCAAACAAAAGAGCATGTTAGAGGCATCTGCTTGGCCCCATTAAAAGAAAATACAAACTGTCTCCCAAATGAACCCTGTTAAAGCAAGGCTACTATATCAAAGGAGCTGATAATTGAAAGTGATCCCTTTTGTCTTTAACAATTGCTAAAGCATTTCGTCCACATCAACCAGTACTATGGCTTAGCTGGTTAAAGCACGTCTGGTAAATAGGATAGGACTTCATGGACTATGATATTGCCTCTGCACAAAATGAAATATGGAGCATCAGCCATTCATGTCTACTCTGATGTTTGGGAAAATAATTTTTTATAGCATTCAAATTGATAGAACAATATGATGGAACACGGTCATACCATATCACACCGATGTTGAAAAATGTGAGGATGGAAAACAAATGCCCTAAATGTTTCAATGGCTGGTTTTGATTATGGTAGTCTAGGTGTGCAAAGCATTCTGGGTGATGCCCTGTTATACATGTGGTAAATTTCAGTTTGAATTTGAGGCAAAGAGATCAATGTTCCTTTCAGGCAATTTCAGCAGAGTGCAGCTAACCCTCCCCAAGTTTGATGAGAAAATGGCAATTATTTCCTTGATAAGCTCATTGCCTGCTTCACCAAACAAAAGAACACCTTAGAGACATTTGCTTGGCCTCATTAAAAAAAAAATACAAACTGTGTCTCCCAAAATAAGCAGGTTAAAGCAAGGCTACTATTTCAAACGAGCTGATAATTGAAAGTGGTCGTAATTGTCTTTAACAATTCATCCACATCAACCAGTACTATGTTGTCAGGCGTTCATGTCTTCTCTGATGTTTGGCTGACACAACGGGCCAAGCCCCACATTGGGCGTCCATCTCCTTTACCAGCAGGGCCAACTGCCCAGCGACTTCTTGTCACATACTGGCCCCTGCTCAACACAAATCCATGCCTACCTCTGGAGCTCACAGAATTCTCAATTGTGAGGCATGGATTTGCCTGTGCAAAAATGAATTATGAGGCCGCTCATGTCTACTCTGATGTTTGGCTGACCTACAGATTGTGCTCTCCTCATTTCTGTTTGGGAAAAACACATTTTATAGCATTCAAATTTATAGAACAATATGATGGAACATGGTCACACCATATCACACCGATGTAGATTAATGTGAGGATGGAAAACAAATGTGCAAAATGTTTCAATGGTTGGTTACGATTATGGTAGTCAAGGGGTGCAAAGCATTCTGGGTGATGCCCTGTTATACATGTGGTAAATTTCAGTTTGAACTTGACTGCTTACTCTGCATCCCGTGCCATGTTATCAAATTAAAACTATGTACAAGTAAAAATCATGCCATTAATATAAGCAAGTGAACAATAAAGATATCTGTTTTACGTCAGTCAGAAGCCTTTATTTCTTTGGTTGCTTTCAATTTTGGATGGCCAAAAATAGACAGCTACCTGCCCGGTTAGCTCAGTCGGTAGAGCATGAGACTCTTAATCTCAGGGTCGTGGGTTCGAGCCCCACATTGGGCGTCCATCTCCTTTACCAGCAGGGCCAACTGCCCAGCTACTTGCTGTCACCCAGTGGCCCCTGCTCAACACAAATCCATGCCTTCCTCTGGAGCTCACAGATTTCTCACTTGTCTCACTAGGATTTGCCTGTGCAAAAAATGAATTATGTGGCCGTTCATGTCTACTCTGATGTTTGTCTGACCTGCACATTGTGCTCTCCTCATTTCTCTTTGGGGTAAACATTTTTTATAGCATTGGAATTTATAGAACAACATAAAAACAAGTAAAAATCATGCCATTAAAATGGCATTAATATAAGCAAGTGAACAATAAAGATATCTGTTTTATGTCAGTCAGAAGGCCTTCTTTTTTTGGTTGCTTTCAATTTCTGATGGCCAAAATTGCACAGTCAGCTGCCCGGTTAGCTCAGATGGTAGAGCATGAGACTTTTAATCTCAGGGTCGTGGGTTCAAGCCCCACATTGGGCGTCCATGTCCTTTAACAACAGGGCCAACTGCCCAGCTATTTGTTGTCACATACTGGGCCCTGCTTAACACAAATCCATGCCTTCCTCTGGAGCTCACAGAATTCTCAATTGTGAGTCAAAGAGATCAATGTTCCTTACAGGCAACTTCAGCAGAGTGCAGCTAACCCGACCTAAGTTTGATGAGAATTGCTCACTGCTTGCTGCACCAAACAAAAGAGCATGTTAGAGGCATCTGCTTGGCCCCATTAAAAGAAAATACAAACTGTCTCCCAAATGAACCCTGTTAAAGCAAGGCTACTAGATCAAAGGAGCTGATAATTGAAGGTGATCCCTTTTGTCTTTAACAATTGCTAAAGCATTTCGTCCACATCAACCAGTACTATGGCTTAGCTGGTTTAAGCACGTCTGGTAAATAGGATAGGACTTCATGGACTATGATATTGCCTCTGCACAAAATGAAATATGGAGCATCAGCCATTCATGTCTACTCTGATGTTTGGGAAAAACATTTTTTATAGCATTCAAATTGATAGAACAATATGATGGAACACGGTCATACCATATCACACCGATGTTGAAAAATGTGAGGATGGAAAACAAATGCCCTAAATGTTTCAATGGCTGGTTTTGATTATGGTAGTCTAGGTGTGCAAAGCATTCTGGGTGATGCCCTGTTATACATGTGGTAAATTTCAGTTTGAATTTGACTGACATTAAAACGATGGACAAGTAAAATCATGCCATTGAAATGGCATTAATATAAGCAAGTGAACAATAAAGATACCTGTTTTACGTCAGCCAGAAGCCTCTATTTCTTTGGTTGCTTTCAATTTTGGATGCCCAAAAATAGACAGATACCTGCCTGGTTAGCTCAGTCGGTAGAGCATGAGACTCTTAATCTCAGGGTCGTGGGTTCGAGCCCCACATTGGGCGTCCATCTTCTTTACCAGCAGGGCCAATTGCCCAGCTACTTGCTGTCATACACTGGCCCCTGCTCAACACAAATCCATGCCTTCCTCTGGAGCTCACAGATTTCTCACTTGTCTCACTAGGATTTGCCTGTGCAAAAAATGAATTATGTGGCCGTTCATGTCTACTCTGATGTTTGTCTGACCTGCATATTGTGCTCTCCTCATTTCTCTTTGGGGTAAACATTTTTTATAGCATTCAAATTTATAGAACAATATAAAAACAAGTAAAAATCATGCCATTAAAATGGCATTAATATAAGCAAGTGAACAATAAAGATATCTGTTTTATGTCAGTCAGAAGGCCTTCTTTTTTTGGTTGCTTTCAATTTCTGATGGCCAAAATTGCACAGTCAGCTGCCCGGTTAGCTCAGATGGTAGGGCATGAGACTTTTAATCTCAGGGTCGTGGGTTCAAGCCCCACATTGGGCGTCCATGTCCTTTAACAACAGGGCCAACTGCCCAGCTATTTGTTGTCACATACTGGGCCCTGCTTAACACAAATCCATGCCTTCCTCTGGAGCTCACAGAATTCTCAATTGTGAGTCAAAGAGATCAATGTTCCTTACAGGCAACTTCAGAAGAGTGCAGCTAACCCGACCTAAGTTTGATGAGAATTGCTCACTGCTTGCTGCACCAAACAAAAGAGCATGTTAGAGGCATCTGCTTGGCCCCATTAAAAGAAAATACAAACTGTCTCCCAAATGAACCCTGTTAAAGCAAGGCTACTAGATCAAAGGAGCTGATAATTGAAAGTGATCCCTTTTGTCTTTAACAATTGCTAAAGCATTTCGTCCACATCAACCAGTACTATGGCTTAGCTGGTTTAAGCACGTCTGGTAAATAGGATAGGACTTCATGGACTATGATATTGCCTCTGCACAAAATGAAATATGGAGCATCAGCCATTCATGTCTACTCTGATGTTTGGGAAAAACATTTTTTATAGCATTCAAATTGATAGAACAATATGATGGAACACGGTCATACCATATCACACCGATGTTGAAAAATGTGAGGATGGAAAACAAATGCCCTAAATGTTTCAATGGCTGGTTTTGATTATGGTAGTCTAGGTGTGCAAAGCATTCTGGGTGATGCCCTGTTATACATGTGGTAAATTTCAGTTTGAATTTGACTGACATTAAAACGATGGACAAGTAAAATCATGCCATTGAAATGGCATTAATATAAGCAAGTGAACAATAAAGATACCTGTTTTACGTCAGCCAGAAGCCTCTATTTCTTTGGTTGCTTTCAATTTTGGATGCCCAAAAATAGGCAGACACCTGCCTGGTTAGCTCAGTCGGTAGAGCATGAGACTCTTAATCTCAGGGTCGTGGGTTCGAGCCCCACATTGGGCGTCCATCTTCTTTACCAGCAGGGCCAATTGCCCAGCTACTTGCTGTCATACACTGGCCCCTGCTCAACACAAATCCATGCCTTCCTCTGGAGCTCACAGAATTCTCCATTGTGAGGCAAAGAGATCAATGTTCCTTTCAGGCAATTTCAGCAGAGTGCAGCTAACCCTCCCCAAGTTTGATGAGAAAATGGCAATTATTTACTTGATAAGCTCATTGCCTGCTTCACCAAACAAAAGAACACCTTAGAGACATTTGCTTGGCCTCATTAAAAAAAAATACAAACTGTGTCTCCCAAAATAAGCAGGTTAAAGCAAGGCTACTATTTCAAACGAGCTGAAAATTGAAAGTGGTCGTAATTGTCTTTAAAAATTCATCCACATCAACCAGTACTATGTTGTCAGCCGTTCATGTCTTCTCTGATGTTTGGCTGACACAACGGGCCAAGCCCCACATTGGGCGTCCATCTCCTTTACCAGCAGGGCCAACTGCCCAGCGACTTCTTGTCACATACTGGCCCCTGCTCAACACAAATCCATGCCTACCTCTGGAGCTCACAGAATTCTCAATTGTGAGGCATGGATTTGCCTGTGCAAAAATGAATTATGAGGCCGCTCATGTCTACTCTGATGTTTGGCTGACCTACAGATTGTGCTCTCCTCATTTCTGTTTGGGAAAAACATCTTTTATAGCATTCAAATTTATAGAACAATATGATGGAACACGGTCACACCATATCACACCGATGTAGATAAATGTGAGGATGGAAAACAAATGTGCAAAATGTTTCAATGGTTGGTTACGATTATGGTAGTCAAGGTGTGCAAAGCATTCTGGGTGATGCCCTGTTATACATGTGGTAAATTTCAGTTTGAACTTGACTGCTTACTCTGCATCCCGTGCCATGTTATCAAATTAAAACTATGTACAAGTAAAAATCATGCCATTAAAATGGCATTAATATAAGCAAGTGAACAATAAAGATATCTGTTTAACGTCAGTCAGAAGCCTTTATTTCTTTGGTTGCTTTCAATTTTGGATGGCCAAAAATAGACAGCTACCTGCCCGGTTAGCTCAGTCGGTAGAGCATGAGACTCTTAATCTCAGGGTCGTGGGTTCAAGCCCCACATTGGGCGTCCATGTCCTTTAACAACAGGGCCAACTGCCCAGCTATTTGTTGTCACATACTGGGCCCTGCTTAACACAAATCCATGCCTTCCTCTGGAGCTCACAGAATTCTCAATTGTGAGTCAAAGAGATCAATGTTCCTTACAGGCAACTTCAGCAGAGTGCAGCTAACCCGACCTAAGTTTGATGAGAATTGCTCACTGCTTGCTGCACCAAACAAAAGAGCATGTTAGAGGCATCTGCTTGGCCCCATTAAAAGAAGGCTACTATATCAAAGGAGCTGATAATTGAAAGTGATCCCTTTTGTCTTTAACAATTGCTAAAGCATTTCGTCCACATCAGCCAGTACTATGGCTTAGCTGGTTTAAGCACGTCTGGTAAATAGGATAGGACTTCATGGACTATGATATTGCCTCTGCACAAAATGAAATATGGAGCATCAGCCATTCATGTCTACTCTGATGTTTGGGAAAAACATTTTTTATAGCATTCAAATTGATAGAACAATATGATGGAACACGGTCATACCATATCACACCGATGTTGAAAAATGTGAGGATGGAAAACAAATGCCCTAAATGTTTCAATGGCTGGTTTTGATTATGGTAGTCTAGGTGTGCAAAGCATTCTGGGTGATGCCCTGTTATACATGTGGTAAATTTCAGTTTGAATTTGACTGACATTAAAACGATGGACAAGTAAAATCATGCCATTGAAATGGCATTAATATAAGCAAGTGAACAATAAAGATACCTGTTTTACGTCAGCCAGAAGCCTCTATTTCTTTGGTTGCTTTCAATTTTGGATGCCCAAAAATAGGCAGACACCTGCCTGGTTAGCTCAGTCGGTAGAGCATGAGACTCTTAATCTCAGGGTCGTGGGTTCGAGCCCCACATTGGGCGTCCATCTTCTTTACCAGCAGGGCCAATTGCCCAGCTACTTGCTGTCATACACTGGCCCCTGCTCAACACAAATCCATGCCTTCCTCTGGAGCTCACAGAATTCTCCATTGTGAGGCAAAGAGATCAATGTTCCTTTCAGGCAATTTCAGCAGAGTGCAGCTAACCCTCCCCAAGTTTGATGAGAAAATGGCAATTATTTACTTGATAAGCTCATTGCCTGCTTCACCAAACAAAAGAACACCTTAGAGACATTTGCTTGGCCTCATTAAAAAAAAATACAAACTGTGTCTCCCAAAATAAGCAGGTTAAAGCAAGGCTACTATTTCAAACGAGCTGATAATTGAAAGTGGTTGTAATTGTCTTTAACAATTCATCCACATCAACCAGTACTATGTTGTCAGCCGTTCATGTCTTCTCTGATGTTTGGCTGACACAACGGGCCAAGCCCCACATTGGGCGTCCATCTCCTTTACCAGCAGGGCCAACTGCCCAGCGACTTCTTGTCACATACTGGCCCCTGCTCAACACAAATCCATGCCTACCTCTGGAGCTCACAGAATTCTCAATTGTGAGGCATGGATTTGCCTGTGCAAAAATGAATTATGAGGCCGCTCATGTCTACTCTGATGTTTGGCTGACCTACAGATTGTGCTCTCCTCATTTCTGTTTGGGAAAAACATCTTTTATAGCATTCAAATTTATAGAACAATATGATGGAACACGGTCACACCATATCACACCGATGTAGAATAATGTGAGGATGGAAAACAAATGTGCATAATGTTTCAATGGTTGGTTACGATTATGGTAGTCAAGGTGTGCAAAGCATTCTGGGTGATGCCCTGTTATACATGTGGTAAATTTCAGTTTGAACTTGACTGCTTACTCTGCATCCCGTGCCATGTTATCAAATTAAAACAATGTACAAGTAAAAATAATGCCATTAAAATGGCATTAATATAAGCAAGTGAACAATAAAGATATCTGTTTTACGTCAGTCAGAAGCCTTTATTTCTTTGGTTGCTTTCAATTTTGGATGGCCAAAAATAGACAGCTACCTGCCCGGTTAGCTCAGTCGGTAGAGCATGAGACTTTTAATCTCAGGGTCGTGGGTTCAAGCCCCACATTGGGCGTCCATGTCCTTTAACAACAGGGCCAACTGCCCAGCTATTTGTTGTCACATACTGGGCCCTGCTTAACACAAATCCATGCCTTCCTCTGGAGCTCACAGAATTCTCAATTGTGAGTCAAAGAGATCAATGTTCCTTACAGGCAACTTCAGCAGAGTGCAGCTAACCCGACCTAAGTTTGATGAGAATTGCTCACTGCTTGCTGCACCAAACAAAAGAGCATGTTAGAGGCATCTGCTTGGCCCCATTAAAAGAAAATACAAACTGTCTCCCAAATGAACCCTGTTAAAGCAAGGCTACTAGATCAAAGGAGCTGATAATTGAAAGTGATCCCTTTTGTCTTTAACAATTGCTAAAGCATTTCGTCCACATCAACCAGTACTATGGCTTAGCTGGTTTAAGCACGTCTGGTAAATAGGATAGGACTTCATGGACTATGATATTGCCTCTGCACAAAATGAAACATGGAGCATCAGCCATTCATGTCTACTCTGATGTTTGGGAAAAACATTTTGTATAGCATTCAAATTGATAGAACAATATGATGGAACACGGTCATACCATATCACACCGATGTTGAAAAATGTGAGGATGGAAAACAAATGCCCTAAATGTTTCAATGGCTGGTTTTGATTATGGTAGTCTAGGTGTGCAAAGCATTCTGGGTGATGCCCTGTTATACATGTGGTAAATTTCAGTTTGAATTTGACTGACATTAAAACGATGGACAAGTAAAATCATGCCATTGAAATGGCATTAATATGAGCAAGTGAACAATAAAGATACCTGTTTTACGTCAGCCAGAAGCCTCTATTTCTTTGGTTGCTTTCAATTTTGGATGCCCAAAAATAGACAGATACCTGCCTGGTTAGCTCAGTCGGTAGAGCATGAGACTCTTAATCTCAGGGTCATGGGTTCGAGCCCCACATTGGGCGTCCATCTTCTTTACCAGCAGGGCCAATTGCCCAGCTACTTGCTGTCATACACTGGCCCCTGCTCAACACAAATCCATGCCTTCCTCTGGAGCTCACAGAATTCTCCATTGTGAGGCAAAGAGATCAATGTTCCTTTCAGGCAATTTCAGCAGAGTGCAGCTAACCCTCCCCAAGTTTGATGAGAAAATGGCAATTATTTCCTTGATAAGCTCATTGCCTGCTTCACCAAACAAAAGAACACCTTAGAGACATTTGCTTGGCCTCATTAAAAAAAAATACAAACTGTGTCTCCCAAAATAAGCAGGTTAAAGCAAGGCTACTATTTCAAACGAGCTGAAAATTGAAAGTGGTCGTAATTGTCTTTAAAAATTCATCCACATCAACCAGTACTATGTTGTCAGCCGTTCATGTCTTCTCTGATGTTTGGCTGACACAACGGGCCAAGCCCCACATTGGGCGTCCATCTCCTTTACCAGCAGGGCCAACTGCCCAGCGACTTCTTGTCACATACTGGCCCCTGCTCAACACAAATCCATGCCTACCTCTGGAGCTCACAGAATTCTCAATTGTGAGGCATGGATTTGCCTGTGCAAAAATGAATTATGAGGCCGCTCATGTCTACTCTGATGTTTGGCTGACCTACAGATTGTGCTCTCCTCATTTCTGTTTGGGAAAAACATCTTTTATAGCATTCAAATTTATAGAACAATATGATGGAACACGGTCACACCATATCACACCGATGTAGATAAATGTGAGGATGGAAAACAAATGTGCAAAATGTTTCAATGGTTGGTTACGATTATGGTAGTCAAGGTGTGCAAAGCATTCTGGGTGATGCCCTGTTATACATGTGGTAAATTTCAGTTTGAACTTGACTGCTTACTCTGCGTCCCGTGCCATGTTATCAAATTAAAACTATGTACAAGTAAAAATCATGCCATTAAAATGGCATTAATATAAGCAAGTGAACAATAAAGATATCTGTTTTACGTCAGTCAGAAGCCTTTATTTCTTTGGTTGCTTTCAATTTTGGATGGCCAAAAATAGACAGCTACCTGCCCGGTTAGCTCAGTCGGTAGAGCATGAGACTCTTAATCTCAGGGTCGTGGGTTCAAGCCCCACATTGGGCGTCCATGTCCTTTAACAACAGGGCCAACTGCCCAGCTATTTGTTGTCACATACTGGGCCCTGCTTAACACAAATCCATGCCTTCCTCTGGAGCTCACAGAATTCTCAATTGTGAGTCAAAGAGATCAATGTTCCTTACAGGCAACTTCAGCAGAGTGCAGCTAACCCGACCTAAGTTTGATGAGAATTGCTCACTGCTTGCTGCACCAAACAAAAGAGCATGTTAGAGGCATCTGCTTGGCCCCATTAAAAGAAAATACAAACTGTCTCCCAAATGAACCCTGTTAAAGCAAGGCTACTAGATCAAAGGAGCTGATAATTGAAAGTGATCCCTTTTGTCTTTAACAATTGCTAAAGCATTTCATCCACATCAACCAGTACTATGGCTTAGCTGGTTTAAGCACGTCTGGTAAATAGGATAGGACTTCATGGACTATGATATTGCCTCTGCACAAAATGAAATATGGAGCATCAGCCATTCATGTCTACTCTGATGTTTGGGAAAAACATTTTTTATAGCATTCAAATTTATAGAACAATATGATGGAACACGGTCACACCATATTCACACCGATGTTGAAAAATGTGAGGATGGAAAACAAATGCCCTAAATGTTTCAATGGCTGGTTTTGATTATGGTAGTCTAGGTGTGCAAAGCATTCTGGGTGATGCCCTGTTATACATGTGGTAAATTTCAGTTTGAATTTGACTGACATTAAAACGATGGACAAGTAAAATCATGCCATTGAAATGGCATTAATATAAGCAAGTGAACAATAAAGATACCTGTTTTACGTCAGCCAGAAGCCTCTATTTCTTTGGTTGCTTTCAATTTTGGATGCCCAAAAATAGACAGACACCTGCCTGGTTAGCTCAGTCGGTAGAGCATGAGACTCTTAATCTCAGGGTCGTGGGTTCGAGCCCCACATTGGGCGTCCATCTTCTTTACCAGCAGGGCCAATTGCCCATCTACTTGCTGTCATACACTGGCCCCTGCTCAACACAAATCCATGCCTTCCTCTGGAGCTCACAGATTTCTCACTTGTCTCACTAGGATTTGCCTGTGCAAAAAATGAATTATGTGGCCATTCATGTCTACTCTGATGTTTGTCTGACCTGCATATTGTGCACTCCTCATTTCTCTTTGGGGTAAACATTTTTTATAGCATTCAAATTTATAGAACAATATAAAAACAAGTAAAAATCATGCCATTAAAATGGCATTAATATAAGCAAGTGAACAATAAAGATATCTGTTTTATGTCAGTCAGAAGGCCTTCTTTTTTTGGTTGCTTTCAATTTCTGATGGCCAAAATTGCACAGTCAGCTGCCCGGTTAGCTCAGATGGTAGCGCATGAGACTTTTAATCTCAGGGTCGTGGGTTCAAGCCCCACATTGGGCGTCCATGTCCTTTACCAGCAGGGCCAACTGCCCAGCTATTTGTTGTCACATACTGGGCCCTGCTTAACACAAATCCATGCCTTCCTCTGGAGCTCACAGAATTCTCAATTGTGAGTCAAAGAGATCAAAGTTCCTTACAGGCAACTTCAGCAGAGTGCAGCTAACCCGACCTAAGTTTGATGAGAAAATGGCAATTATTTCCTTGATAAGCTCATTGCCTGCTTCACCAAACAAAAGAACACCTTAGAGACATTTGCTTGGCCTCATTAAAAAAAAATACAAACTGTGTCTCCCAAAATAAGCAGGTTAAAGCAAGGCTACTATTTCAAACGAGCTGATAATTGAAAGTGGTCGTAATTGTCTTTAACAATTCATCCACATCAACCAGTACTATGTTGTCAGCCGTTCATGTCTTCTCTGATGTTTGGCTGACACAACGGGCCAAGCCCCACATTGGGCGTCCATCTCCTTTACCAGCAGGGCCAACTGCCCAGCGACTTCTTGTCACATACTGGCCCCTGCTCAACACAAATCCATGCCTACCTCTGGAGCTCACAGAATTCTCAATTGTGAGGCATGGATTTGCCTGTGCAAAAATGAATGATGAGGCCGCTCATGTCTACTCTGATGTTTGGCTGACCTACAGATTGTGCTCTCCTCATTTCTGTTTGGGAAAAACACATTTTATAGCACTCAAATTTATAGAACAATATGATGGAACATGGTCACACCATATCACACCGATGTAGATTAATGTGAGGATGGAAAACAAATGTGCAAAATGTTTCAATGGTTGGGTACGATTATGGTAGTCAAGGTGTGCAAAGCATTCTGGGTGATGCCCTGTTATACATGTGGTAAATTTCAGTTTGAACTTGACTGCTTACTCTGCATCCCGTGCCATGTTATCAAATTAAAACTATGTACAAGTAAAAATCATGCCATTAAAATGGCATTAATATAAGCAAGTGAACAATAAAGATATCTGTTTTACGTCAGTCAGAAGCCTTTATTTCTTTGGTTGCTTTCAATTTTGGATGGCCAAAAATAGACAGCTACCTGCCCGGTTAGCTCAGTCGGTAGAGCATGAGACTCTTAATCTCAGGGTCGTGGGTTCGAGCCCCACATTGGGCGTCCATCTCCTTTACCAGCAGGGCCAACTGCCCAGCTACTTGCTGTCACCCAGTGGCCCCTGCTCAACACAAATCCATGCCTTCCTCTGGAGCTCACAGATTTCTCACTTGTCTCACTAGGCTTTGCCTGTGCAAAAAATGAATTATGTGGCCGTTCATGTCTACTCTGATGTTTGTCTGACCTGCATATTGTGCTCTCCTCATTTCTCTTTGGGGTAAACATTTTTTATAGCATTCAAATTTATAGAACAATATAAAAACAAGTAAAAATCATGCCATTAAAATGGCATTAATATAAGCAAGTGAACAATAAAGATATCTGTTTTATGTCAGTCAGAAGGCCTTCTTTTTTTGGTTGCTTTCAATTTCTGATGGCCAAAATGGCACAGTCAGCTGCCCGGTTAGCTCAGATGGTAGAGCATGAGACTTTTAATATCAGGGTCGTGGGTTCAAGCCCCACATTGGGTGTCCATGTCCTTTAACAACAGGGCCAAGTGCCCAGCTATTTGTTGTCACATACTGGGCCCTGCTTAACACAAATCCATGCCTTCCTCTGGAGCTCACAGAATTCTCAATTGTGAGTCAAAGAGATCAATGTTCCTTACAGGCAACTTCAGCAGAGTGCAGCTAACCCGACCTAAGTTTGATGAGAATTGCTCACTGCTTGCTGCACCAAACAAAAGAGCATGTTAGAGGCATCTGCTTGGCCAGTGAACAATAAAGATACCTGTTTTACGTCAGCCAGAAGCCTCTATTTCTTTGGTTGCTTTCAATTTTGGATGCCCAAAAATAGACAGATACCTGCCTGGTTAGCTCAGTCGGTAGAGCATGAGACTCTTAATCTCAGGGTCGTGGGTTCGAGCCCCACATTGGGCGTCCATCTTCTTTACCAGCAGGGCCAATTGCCCAGCTACTTGCTGTCATACACTGGCCCCTGCTCAACACAAATCCATGCCTTCCTCTGGAGCTCACAGATTTCTCACTTGTCTCACTAGGATTTGCCTGTGCAAAAAATGAATTATGTGGCCGTTCAGGTCTACTCTGATGTTTGTCTGACCTGCATATTGTGCACTCCTCATTTCTCTTTGGGGTAAACATTTTTTATAGCATTCAAATTTATAGAACAATATAAAAACAAGTAAAAATCATGCCATTAAAATGGCATTAATATAAGCAAGTGAACAATAAAGATATCTGTTTTACGTCAGTCAGAAGCCTTTATTTCTTTGGTTGCTTTCAATTTTGGATGGCCAAAAGTAGACAGCTACCTGCCCGGTTAGCTCAGTCGGTAGAGCATGAGACTCTTAATCTCAGGGTCGTGGGTTCAAGCCCCACATTGGGCGTCCATGTCCTTTAACAACAGGGCCAACTGCCCAGCTTTTTGTTGTCACATACTGGGCCCTGCTTAACACAAATCCATGCCTTCCTCTGGAGCTCACAGAATTCTCAATTGTGAGTCAAAGAGATCAATGTTCCTTACAGGCAACTTCAGCAGAGTGCAGCTAACCTGACCTAAGTTTGATGAGAATTGCTCACTGCTTGCTGCACCAAACAAAAGAGCCTGTTAGAGGCATCTGCTTGGCCCCATTAAAAGAAAATACAAACTGTCTCCCAAATGAACCCTGTTAAAGCAAGGCTACTATATCAAAGGAGCTGATAATTGAAAGTGATCCCTTTTGTCTTTAACAATTGCTAAAGCATTTCGTCCACATCAACCAGTACTATGGCTTAGCTGGTTTAAGCACGTCTGGTAAATAGGATAGGACTTCATGGACTATGATATTGCTTCTGCACAAAATGAAATATGGAGCATCAGCCATTCATGTCTACTCTGATGTTTGGGAAAAACATTTTGTATAGCATTCAAATTGATAGAACAATATGATGGAACACGGTCATACCATATCATACCGATGTTGAAAAATGTGAGGATGGAAAACAAATGCCCTAAATGTTTCAATGGCTGGTTTTGATTATGGTAGTCTAGGTGTGCAAAGCATTCTGGGTGATGCCCTGTTATACATGTGGTTAATTTCAGTTTGAATTTGACTGACATTAAAACGATGGACAAGTAAAATCATGCCATTGAAATGGCATTAATATAAGCAAGTGAACAATAAAGATACCTGTTTTACGTCAGCCAGAAGCCTCTATTTCTTTGGTTGCTTTCAATTTTGGATGCCCAAAAATAGACAGCTACCTGCCTGGTTAGCTCAGTCGGTAGAGCATGAGACTCTTAATCGCAGGGTCGTGTGTTCGAGCCCCACATGGGGCGTCCATCTTCTTTACCAGCAGGGCCAATTGCCCAGCTACTTGCTGTCATACACTGGCCCCTGCTCAACACAAATCCATGCCTTCCTCTGGAGCTCACAGAATTCTCCATTGTGAGGCAAAGAGATCAATGTTCCTTTCAGGCAATTTCAGCAGAGTGCAGCTAACCCTCCCTAAGTTTGATGAGAAAATGGCAATTATTTCCTTGATAAGCTCATTGCCTGCTTCACCAAACAAAAGAACACCTTAGAGACATTTGCTTGGCCTCATTAAAAAAAAATACAAACTGTGTCTCCCAAAATAAGCATGTTAAAGCAAGGCTACTATTTCAAACGAGCTGATAATTGAAAGTGGTCGTAATTGTCTTTAACAATTCATCCACATCAACCAGTAGTATGTTGTCAGCCGTTCATGTCTTCTCTGATGTTTGGCTGACACAACGGGCCAAGCCCCACATTGGGCGTCCATCTCCTTTACCAGCAGGGCCAACTGCCCAGCGACTTCTTGTCACATACTGGCCCCTGCTCAACACAAATCCATGCCTACCTCTGGAGCTCACAGATTTCTCACTTGTCTCACTAGGATTTGCCTGTGCAAAAAATGAATTATGTGGCCGTTCATGTCTACTCTGATGTTTGTCTGACCTGCATATTGTGCTCTCCTCATTTCTCTTTGGGGTAAACATTTTTTATAGCATTCAAATTTATAGAACAATATAAAAACAAGTAAAAATCATGCCATTAAAATGGCATTAATATAAGCAAGTGAACAATAAAGATATCTGTTTTATGTCAGTCAGAAGGCCTTCTTTTTTTGGTTGCTTTCAATTTCTGATGGCCAAAACTGCACAGTCAGCTGCCCGGTTAGCTCAGATGGTAGAGCATGAGACTTTTAATCTCAGGGTCGTGGGTTCAAGCCCCACATCGGGCGTCCATGTCCTTTAACAACAGGGCCAACTGCCCAGCTATTTGTTGTCACATACTGGGCCCTGCTTAACACAAATCCATGCCTTCCTCTGGAGCTCACAGAATTCTCAATTGTGAGTCAAAGAGATCAATGTTCCTTACAGGCAACTTCAGCAGAGTGCAGCTAACCCGACCTAAGTTTGATGAGAATTGCTCACTGCTTGCTGCACCAAACAAAAGAGCATGTTAGAGGCATCTGCTTGGCCCCATTAAAAGAAAATACAAACTGTCTCCCAAATGAACCCTGTTAAAGCAAGGCTACTATATCAAAGGAGCTGATAATTGAAAGTGATCCCTTTTGTCTTTAACAATTGCTAAAGCATTTCGTCCACATCAACCAGTACTATGGCTTAGCTGGTTTAAGCACGTCTGGTAAATAGGATAGGACTTCATGGACTATGATATTGCCTCTGCACAAAATGAAATATGGAGCATCAGCCATTCATGTCTACTCTGATGTTTTGGAAAAACATTTTGTATAGCATTCAAATTGATAGAACAACAATTGATAGAATAACAATTCATCCACATCAACCAGTACTATGTTGTCAGCCGTTCATGTCTTCTCTGATGTTTGGCTGACACAACGGGCCAAGCCCCACATTGGGCGTCCATCTCCTTTACCAGCAGGGCCAACTGCCCAGCGACTTCTTGTCACATACTGGCCCCTGCTCAACACAAATCCATGCCTACCTCTGGAGCTCACAGAATTCTCAATTGTGAGGCATGGATTTGCCTGTGCAAAAATGAATTATGAGGCCGCTCATGTCTACTCTGATGTTTGGCTGACCTACAGATTGTGCTCTCCTCATTTCTGTTTGGGAAAAAAATATTTTTAGCATTCAAATTTATAGAACAATATGATGGAACACGGTCACACCATATCACACCGATGTAGATAAATGTGAGGATGGAAAACAAATGTGCAAAAGGTTTCAATGGTTGGTTACGATTATGGTAGTCAAGGTGTGCAAAGCATTCTGGGTGATGCCCTGTTTTTCATGTGGTAAATTTCAGTTTGAACTAGACTGCTTACTCTGCATCCCGTGCCATGTTTTCAAATTAAAACTATGTACAAGTAAAAATCATGCCATTAAAATGGCATTAATATAAGCAAGTGAACAATAAAGATATCTGTTTTACGTCAGTCAGAAGCCTTTATTTCTTTGGTTGCTTTCAATTTTGGATGGCCAAAAGTAGACAGCTACCTGCCCGGTTAGCTCAGTCGGTAGAGCATGAGACTCTTAATCTCAGGGTCGTGGGATCGAGCCCCACATTGGGCGTCCATCTCCTTTACCAGCAGGGCCAACTGCCCAACTACTTGCTGTCACCCACTGGCCCCTGCCCAACACAAATCCATGCCTTCCTCTGGAGGTCACAGATTTCTCACTTGTCTCACTAGGATTTGCCTGTGCAAAAAATGAATTATGTGGCCGTTCATGTCTACTCTGATGTTTGTCTGACCTGCATATTGTGCTCTCCTCATTTCTCTTTGGGGTAAACATTTTTTATAGCATTCAAATTTATAGAACAATATAAAAACAAGTAAAAATCATGCCATTAAAATGGCATTAATATAAGCAAGTGAACAATAAAGATATCTGTTTTATGTCAGTCAGAAGGCCTTCTTTTTTTGGTTGCTTTCAATTTCTGATGGCCAAAATGGCACAGTCAGCTGCCCGATTAGCTCAGATGGTAGAGCATGAGACTTTTAATCTCAGGGTCGTGGGTTCAAGCCCCACATTGGGCGTCCATGTCCTTTAACAACAGGGCCAACTGCCCAGCTATTTGTTGTCACATACTGGGCCCTTCTTAACACAAATCCATGCCTTCCTCTGGAGCTCACAGAATTCTCAATTGTGAGTCAAAGAGATCAATGTTCCTTACAGGCAACTTCAGCAGAGTGCAGCTAACCCGACCTAAGTTTGATGAGAATTGCTCACTGCTTGCTGCACCAAACAAAAGAGCATGTTAGAGGCATCTGCTTGGCCCCATTAAAAGAAGGCTACTATATCAAAGGAGCTGATAATTGAAAGTGATCCCTTTTGTCTTTAACAATTGCTAAAGCATTTCGTCCACATCAGCCAGTACTATGGCTTAGCTGGTTTAAGCACGTCTGGTAAATAGGATAGGACTTCATGGACTATGATATTGCCTCTGCACAAAATGAAATATGGAGCATCAGCCATTCATGTCTACTCTGATGTTTGGGAAAAACATTTTTTATAGCATTCAAATTGATAGAACAATATGATGGAACACGGTCATACCATATCACACCGATGTTGAAAAATGTGAGGATGGAAAACAAATGCCCTAAATGTTTCAATGGCTGGTTTTGATTATGGTAGTCTAGGTGTGCAAAGCATTCTGGGTGATGCCCTGTTATACATGTGGTAAATTTCAGTTTGAATTTGACTGACATTAAAACGATGGACAAGTAAAATCATGCCATTGAAATGGCATTAATATAAGCAAGTGAACAATAAAGATACCTGTTTTACGTCAGCCAGAAGCCTCTATTTCTTTGGCTGCTCAACACAAATCCATGCCTTCCTCTGGAGCTCACAGAATTCTCCATTGTGAGGCAAAGAGATCAATGTTCCTTTCAGGCAATTTCAGCAGAGTGCAGCTACCCCTCCCCAAGTTTGATGAGAAAATGGCAATTATTTCCTTGATAAGCTCATTGCCTGCTTCACCAAACAAAAGAACACCTTAGAGACATTTGCTTGGCCTCATTAAAAAAAAATACAAACTGTCTCCCAAAATAAGCAGGTTAAAGCAAGGCTACTATTTCAAACGAGCTGATAATTGAAAGTGGTCGTAATTGTCTTTAACAATTCATCCACATCAACCAGTACTATGTTGTCAGCCGTTCATGTCTTCTCTGATGTTTGGCTGACACAACGGGCCAAGCCCCACATTGGGCGTCCATCTCCTTTACCAGCAGGGCCAACTGCCCAGCGACTTCTTGTCACATACTGGCCCCTGCTCAACACAAATCCATGCCTACCTCTGGAGCTCACAGAATTCTCAATTGTGAGGCATGGATTTGCCTGTGCAAAAATGAATTATGAGGCCGCTCATGTCTACTCTGATGTTTGGCTGACCTACAGATTGTGCTCTCCTCATTTCTGTTTGGGAAAAAAATATTTTATAGCATTCAAATTTATAGAACAATATGATGGAACACGGTCACACCATATCACACCGATGTAGATAAATGTGAGGATGGAAAACAAATGTGCAAAAGGTTTCAATGGTTGGTTACGATTATGGTAGTCAAGGTGTGCAAAGCATTCTGGGTGATGCCCTGTTTTTCATGTGGTAAATTTCAGTTTGAACTAGACTGCTTACTCTGCATCCCGTGCCATGTTTTCAAATTAAAACTATGTACAAGTAAAAATCATGCCATTAAAATGGCATTAATATAAGCAAGTGAACAATAAAGATATCTGTTTTACGTCAGTCAGAAGCCTTTATTTCTTTGGTTGCTTTCAATTTTGGATGGCCAAAAGTAGACAGCTACCTGCCCGGTTAGCTCAGTCGGTAGAGCATGAGACTCTTAATCTCAGGGTCGTGGGTTCGAGCCCCACATTGGGCGTCCATCTCCTTTACCAGCAGGGCCAACTGCCCAACTACTTGCTGTCACCCACTGGCCCCTGCCCAACACAAATCCATGCCTTCCTCTGGAGGTCACAGATTTCTCACTTGTCTCACTAGGATTTGCCTGTGCAAAAAATGAATTATGTGGCCGTTCATGTCTACTCTGATGTTTGTCTGACCTGCATATTGTGCTCTCCTCATTTCTCTTTGGGGTAAACATTTTTTATAGCATTCAAATTTATAGAACAATATAAAAACAAGTAAAAATCATGCCATTAAAATGGCATTAATATAAGCAAGTGAACAATAAAGATATCTGTTTTATGTCAGTCAGAAGGCCTTCTTTTTTTGGTTGCTTTCAATTTCTGATGGCCAAAATGGCACAGTCAGCTGCCCGATTAGCTCAGATGGTAGAGCATGAGACTTTTAATCTCAGGGTCGTGGGTTCAAGCCCCACATTGGGCGTCCATGTCCTTTAACAACAGGGCCAACTGCCCAGCTATTTGTTGTCACATACTGGGCCCTTCTTAACACAAATCCATGCCTTCCTCTGGAGCTCACAGAATTCTCAATTGTGAGTCAAAGAGATCAATGTTCCTTACAGGCAACTTCAGCAGAGTGCAGCTAACCCGACCTAAGTTTGATGAGAATTGCTCACTGCTTGCTGCACCAAACAAAAGAGCATGTTAGAGGCATCTGCTTGGCCCCATTAAAAGAAGGCTACTATATCAAAGGAGCTGATAATTGAAAGTGATCCCTTTTGTCTTTAACAATTGCTAAAGCATTTCGTCCACATCAGCCAGTACTATGGCTTAGCTGGTTTAAGCACGTCTGGTAAATAGGATAGGACTTCATGGACTATGATATTGCCTCTGCACAAAATGAAATATGGAGCATCAGCCATTCATGTCTACTCTGATGTTTGGGAAAAACATTTTTTATAGCATTCAAATTGATAGAACAATATGATGGAACACGGTCATACCATATCACACCGATGTTGAAAAATGTGAGGATGGAAAACAAATGCCCTAAATGTTTCAATGGCTGGTTTTGATTATGGTAGTCTAGGTGTGCAAAGCATTCTGGGTGATGCCCTGTTATACATGTGGTAAATTTCAGTTTGAATTTGACTGACATTAAAACGATGGACAAGTAAAATCATGCCATTGAAATGGCATTAATATAAGCAAGTGAACAATAAAGATACCTGTTTTACGTCAGCCAGAAGCCTCTATTTCTTTGGCTGCTCAACACAAATCCATGCCTTCCTCTGGAGCTCACAGAATTCTCCATTGTGAGGCAAAGAGATCAATGTTCCTTTCAGGCAATTTCAGCAGAGTGCAGCTACCCCTCCCCAAGTTTGATGAGAAAATGGCAATTATTTCCTTGATAAGCTCATTGCCTGCTTCACCAAACAAAAGAACACCTTAGAGACATTTGCTTGGCCTCATTAAAAAAAAATACAAACTGTCTCCCAAAATAAGCAGGTTAAAGCAAGGCTACTATTTCAAACGAGCTGATAATTGAAAGTGGTCGTAATTGTCTTTAACAATTCATCCACATCAACCAGTACTATGTTGTCAGCCGTTCATGTCTTCTCTGATGTTTGGCTGACACAACGGGCCAAGCCCCACATTGGGCGTCCATCTCCTTTACCAGCAGGGCCAACTGCCCAGCGACTTCTTGTCACATACTGGCCCCTGCTCAACACAAATCCATGCCTACCTCTGGAGCTCACAGAATTCTCAATTGTGAGGCATGGATTTGCCTGTGCAAAAATGAATTATGAGGCCGCTCATGTCTACTCTGATGTTTGGCTGACCTACAGATTGTGCTCTCCTCATTTCTGTTTGGGAAAAAAATATTTTATAGCATTCAAATTTATAGAACAATATGATGGAACACGGTCACACCATATCACACCGATGTAGATAAATGTGAGGATGGAAAACAAATGTGCAAAAGGTTTCAATGGTTGGTTACGATTATGGTAGTCAAGGTGTGCAAAGCATTCTGGGTGATGCCCTGTTTTTCATGTGGTAAATTTCAGTTTGAACTAGACTGCTTACTCTGCATCCCGTGCCATGTTTTCAAATTAAAACTATGTACAAGTAAAAATCATGCCATTAAAATGGCATTAATATAAGCAAGTGAACAATAAAGATATCTGTTTTACGTCAGTCAGAAGCCTTTATTTCTTTGGTTGCTTTCAATTTTGGATGGCCAAAAGTAGACAGCTACCTGCCCGGTTAGCTCAGTCGGTAGAGCATGAGACTCTTAATCTCAGGGTCGTGGGTTCGAGCCCCACATTGGGCGTCCATCTCCTTTACCAGCAGGGCCAACTGCCCAACTACTTGCTGTCACCCACTGGCCCCTGCCCAACACAAATCCATGCCTTCCTCTGGAGGTCACAGATTTCTCACTTGTCTCACTAGGATTTGCCTGTGCAAAAAATGAATTATGTGGCCGTTCATGTCTACTCTGATGTTTGTCTGACCTGCATATTGTGCTCTCCTCATTTCTCTTTGGGGTAAACATTTTTTATAGCATTCAAATTTATAGAACAATATAAAAACAAGTAAAAATCATGCCATTAAAATGGCATTAATATAAGCAAGTGAACAATAAAGATATCTGTTTTATGTCAGTCAGAAGGCCTTCTTTTTTTGGTTGCTTTCAATTTCTGATGGCCAAAATGGCACAGTCAGCTGCCCGGTTAGCTCAGATGGTAGAGCATGAGACTTTTAATCTCAGGGTCGTGGGTTCAAGCCCCACATTGGGCGTCCATGTCCTTTAACAACAGGGCCAACTGCCCAGCTATTTGTTGTCACATACTGGGCCCTTCTTAACACAAATCCATGCCTTCCTCTGGAGCTCACAGAATTCTCAATTGTGAGTCAAAGAGATCAATGTTCCTTACAGGCAACTTCAGCAGAGTGCAGCTAACCCGACCTAAGTTTGATGAGAATTGCTCACTGCTTGCTGCACCAAACAAAAGAGCATGTTAGAGGCATCTGCTTGGCCCCATTAAAAGAAGGCTACTATATCAAAGGAGCTGATAATTGAAAGTGATCCCTTTTGTCTTTAACAATTGCTAAAGCATTTCGTCCACATCAGCCAGTACTATGGCTTAGCTGGTTTAAGCACGTCTGGTAAATAGGATAGGACTTCATGGACTATGATATTGCCTCTGCACAAAATGAAATATGGAGCATCAGCCATTCATGTCTACTCTGATGTTTGGGAAAAACATTTTTTATAGCATTCAGATTGATAGAACAATATGATGGAACACGGTCATACCATATCACACCGATGTTGAAAAATGTGAGGATGGAAAACAAATGCCCTAAATGTTTCAATGGCTGGTTTTGATTATGGTAGTCTAGGTGTGCAAAGCATTCTGGGTGATGCCCTGTTATACATGTGGTAAATTTCAGTTTGAATTTGACTGACATTAAAACGATGGACAAGTAAAATCATGCCATTGAAATGGCATTAATATAAGCAAGTGAACAATAAAGATACCTGTTTTACGTCAGCCAGAAGCCTCTATTTCTTTGGCTGCTCAACACAAATCCATGCCTTCCTCTGGAGCTCACAGAATTCTCCATTGTGAGGCAAAGAGATCAATGTTCCTTTCAGGCAATTTCAGCAGAGTGCAGCTACCCCTCCCCAAGTTTGATGAGAAAATGGCAATTATTTCCTTGATAAGCTCATTGCCTGCTTCACCAAACAAAAGAACACCTTAGAGACATTTGCTTGGCCTCATTAAAAAAAAATACAAACTGTCTCCCAAAATAAGCAGGTTAAAGCAAGGCTACTATTTCAAACGAGCTGATAATTGAAAGTGGTCGTAATTGTCTTTAACAATTCATCCACATCAACCAGTACTATGTTGTCAGCCGTTTATGTCTTCTCTGATGTTTGGCTGACACAACAGGCCAAGCCCCACATTGGGCGTCCATCTCCTTTACCAGCAGGGCCAACTGCCCAGCGACTTCTTGTCACATACTGGCCCCTGCTCAACACAAATCCATGCCTACCTCTGGAGCTCACAGAATTCTCAATTGTGAGGCATGGATTTGCCTGTGCAAAAATGAATTATGAGGCCGCTCATGTCTACTCTGATGTTTGGCTGACCTACAGATTGTGCTCTCCTCATTTCTGTTTGGGAAAAACATCTGCTATAGCATTCAAATTTATAGAACAATATGATGGAACACGGTCACACCATATCACACCGATGTAGATTAATGTGAGGATGGAAAACAAATTTGCAAAATGTTTCAATGGTTGGTTACGATTATGGTAGTCAAGGTGTGCAAAGCATTCTGGGGGATGCCCTGTTATACATGTGGTAAATTTCAGTTTGAACTTGACTGCTTACTCTGCATCCCGTGTCATGTTATCAAATTAAAACTATGTACAAGTAAAAATCATGCCATTAAAATGGCATTAATATAAGCAAGTGAACAATAAAGATATCTGTTTTACGTCAGTCAGAAGCCTTTATTTCTTTGGTTGCTTTCAATTTTGGATGGCCAAAAATAGACAGCTACCTGCCCGGTTAGCTCAGTCGGTAGAGCATGAGACTCTTAATCTCAGGGTCGTGGGTTCGAGCCCCACATTGGGCGTCCATCTCCTTTACCAGCAGGGCCAGCTGCCCAGCTATTTGCTGTCACCCAGTGGCCCCTGCTCAACACAAATCCATGCCTTCCTCTGGAGCTCACAGAATTCTCCATTGTGAGGCAAAGAGATCAATGTTCCTTTCAGGCAATTTCAGCAGAGTGCAGCTAACCCTCCCCAAGTTTGATGAGAAAATGGCAATTATTTCCTTGATAAGCTCATTGCCTGCTTCACCAAACAAAAGAACACCTTAGAGACATTTGCTTGGCCTCATTAAAAAAAAATACAAACTGTGTCTCCCAAAATAAGCAGGTTAAAGCAAGGCTACTATTTCAAACGAGCTGATAATTGAAAGTGGTCGTAATTGTCTTTAACAATTCATCCACATCAACCAGTACTATGTTGTCAGCCGTTCATGTCTTCTCTGATGTTTGGCTGACACAACGGGCCAAGCCCCACATTGGGCGTCCATCTCCTTTACCAGCAGGGCCAACTGCCCAGCGACTTCTTGTCACATACTGGCCCCTGCTCAACACAAATCCATGCCTACCTCTGGAGCTCACAGAATTCTCAATTGTGAGGCATGGATTTGCCTGTGCAAAAATGAATTATGAGGCCGCTCATGTCTACTCTGATGTTTGGCTGACCTACAGATTGTGCTCTCCTCATTTCTGTTTGGGAAAAACATCTGCTATAGCATTCAAATTTATAGAACAATATGATGGAACACGGTCACACCATATCACACCGATGTAGATTAATGTGAGGATGGAAAACAAATTTGCAAAATGTTTCAATGGTTGGTTACGATTATGGTAGTCAAGGTGTGCAAAGCATTCTGGGGGATGCCCTGTTATACATGTGGTAAATTTCAGTTTGAACTTGACTGCTTACTCTGCATCCCGTGTCATGTTATCAAATTAAAACTATGTACAAGTAAAAATCATGCCATTAAAATGGCATTAATATAAGCAAGTGAACAATAAAGATATCTGTTTTACGTCAGTCAGAAGCCTTTATTTCTTTGGTTGCTTTCAATTTTGGATGGCCAAAAATAGACAGCTACCTGCCCGGTTAGCTCAGTCGGTAGAGCATGAGACTCTTAATCTCAGGGTCGTGGGTTCGAGCCCCACATTGGGCGTCCATCTCCTTTACCAGCAGGGCCAACTGCCCAGCTATTTGCTGTCACCCAGTGGCCCCTGCTCAACACAAATCCATGCCTTCCTCTGGAGCTCACAGAATTCTCCATTGTGAGGCTAAGAGATCAATGTTCCTTTCAGGCAATTTCAGCAGAGTGCAGCTAACCCTCCCCAAGTTTGATGAGAAAATGGCAATTATTTCCTTGATAAGCTCATTGCCTGCTTCACCAAACAAAAGAACACCTTAGAGACATTTGCTTGGCCTCATTAAAAAAAAATACACACTGTGTCTCCCAAAATAAGCAGGTTAAAGCAAGGCTACTATTTCAAACGAGCTGATAATTGAAAGTGGTCCTAATTGTCTTTAACAATTCATCCACATCAACCAGTACTATGTTGTCAGCCGTTCATGTCTTCTCTGATGTTTGGCTGACACAACGGGCCAAGCCCCACATTGGGCGTCCATCTCCTTTACCAGCAGGGCCAACTGCCCAGCGACTTCTTGTCACATACTGGCCCCTGCTCAACACAAATCCATGCCTACCTCTGGAGCTCACAGAATTCTCAATTGTGGGGCATGGATTTGCCTGTGCAAAAATGAATTATGAGGCCGCTCATGTCTACTCTGATGTTTGGCTGACCTACAGATTGTGCTCTCCTCATTTCTGTTTGGGAAAAACATCTTTTATAGCATTCAAATTTATAGAACAATATGATGGAACACGGTCACACCATATCACACCGATGTAGATTAATGTGAGGATGGAAAACAAATGTGCAAAATGTTTCAATGGTTGGTTACGATTATGGTAGTCAAGGTGTGCAAAGCATTCTGGGTGATGCCCTGTTATACATGTGGTAAATTTCAGTTTGAACTTGACTGCTTACTCTACATCCCGTGCCATGTTATCAAATTAAAACTATGTACAAGTAAAAATCATGCCATTAAAATGGCATTAATATAAGCAAGTGAACAATAAAAATATCTGTTTTACGTCAGTCAGAAGCCTTTATTTCTTTGGTTGCTTTCAATTTTGGATGCCCAAAAATAGAGAGCTACCTGCCCGGTTAGCTCAGTCGGTAGAGCATGAGACTCTTAATCTCAGGGTCGTGGGTTCGACCCCCACATTGGGCGTCCATCTCCTTTACCAGCAGGGCCAACTGCCCAGCTATTTGCTGTCACCCAGTGGCCCCTGCTCAACACAAATCCATGCCTTCCTCTGGAGCTCACAGATTTCTCACTTGTCTCACTAGGATTTGCCTGTGCAAAAAATGAATTATGTGGCCGTTCATGTCTACTCTGATGTTTGTCTGACCTGCATATTGTGCTCTCCTCATTTCTCTTTGGGGTAAACATCTTTTATAGCATTCAAATTTATAGAACAATATAAAAACAAGTAAAAATCATGCCATTAAAATGGCATTAATATAAGCAAGTGAACAATAAAGATATCTGTTTTATGTCAGTCAGAAGGCCTTCTTTTTTTGGTTGCTTTCAATTTCTGATGGCCAAAATGGCACAGTCAGCTGCCCGGTTAGCTCAGATGGTAGAGCATGAGACTTTTAATCTCAGGGTCGTGGGTTCAAGCCCCACATTGGGCGTCCATGTCCTTTAACAACAGGGCCAACTGCCCAGCTATTTGTTGTCACATACTGGGCCCTGCTTAACACAAATCCATGCCTTCCTCTGGAGCTCACAGAATTCTCAATTGTGAGTCAAAGAGATCAATGTTCCTTACAGGCAACTTCAGCAGAGTGCAGCTAACCCGACCTAAGTTTGATGAGAATTGCTCACTGCTTGCTGCACCAAACAAAAGAGCATGTTAGAGGCATCTGCTTGGCCCCATTAAAAGAAAATACAAACTGTCTCCCAAATGAACCCTGTTAAAGCAAGGCTACTATATCAAAGGAGCTGATAATTGAAAGTGATCCCTTTTGTCTTTAACAATTGCTAAAGCATTTCGTCCACATCAACCAGTACTATGGCTTAGCTGGTTTAAGCACGTCTGGTAAATAGGATAGGACTTCATGCACTATGATATTGCCTCTGCACAAAATGAAATATGGAGCATCAGCCATTCATGTCTACTCTGATGTTTGGGAAAAACATTTTGTATAGCATTCAAATTGATAGAACAATATGATGGAACACGGTCATACCATATCACACCGATGTTGAAAAATGTGAGGATGGAAAACAAATGCCCTAAATGTTTCAATGGCTGGTTTTGATTATGGTAGTCTAGGTGTGCAAAGCATTCTGGGTGATGCCCTGTTATACATGTGGTAAATTTCAGTTTGAATTTGACTGACATTAAAACGATGGACAAGTAAAATCATGCCATTGAAATGGCATTAATATAAGCAAGTGAACAATAAAGATACCTGTTTTACGTCAGCCAGAAGCCTCTATTTCTTTGGTTGCTTTCAATTTTGGATGCCCAAAAATAGACAGATACCTGCCTGGTTAGCTCAGTCGGTAGAGCATGAGACTCTTAATCTCAGGGTCGTGGGTTCGAGCTCCACATTGGGCGTCCATCTTCTTTACCAGCAGGGCCAATTGCCCAGCTACTTGCTGTCATACACTGGCCCCTGCTCAACACAAATCCATGCCTTCCTCTGGAGCTCACAGAATTCTCCATTGTGAGGCAAAGAGATCAATGTTCCTTTCAGGCAATTTCAGCAGAGTGCAGCTAACCCTCCCCAAGTTTGATGAGAAAATGGCAATTATTTCCTTGATAAGCTCATTGCCTGCTTCACCAAACAAAAGAACACCTTAGAGACATTTGCTTGGCCTCATTAAAAAAAAATACAAACTGTGTCTCCCAAAATAAGCAGGTTAAAGCAAGGCTACTATTTCAAACGAGCTGATAATTGAAAGTGGTCGTAATTGTCTTTAACAATTCATCCACATCAACCAGTACTATGTTGTCAGCCGTTCATGTCTTCTCTGATGTTTGGCTGACACAACGGGCCAAGCCCCACATTGGGCGTCCATCTCCTTTACCAGCAGGGCCAACTGCCCAGCGACTTCTTGTCACATACTGGCCCCTGCTCAACACAAATCCATGCCTACCTCTGGAGCTCACAGATTTCTCACTTGTCTCACTAGGATTTGCCTGTGCAAAAAATGAATTATGTGGCCGTTCATGTCTACTCTGATGTTTGTCTGACCTGCATATTGTGCTCTCCTCATTTCTCTTTGGGGTAAACATTTTTTATAGCATTCAAATTTATAGAACAATATAAAAACAAGTAAAAATCATGCCATTAAAATGGCATTAATATAAGCAAGTGAACAATAAAGATATCTGTTTTATGTCAGTCAGAAGGCCTTCTTTTTTTGGTTGCTTTCAATTTCTGATGGCCAAAATTGCACAGTCAGCTGCCCGGTTAGCTCAGATGGTAGAGCATGAGACTTTTAATCTCAGGGTCGTGGGTTCAAGCCCCACATTGGGCGTCCATGTCCTTTAACAACAGGGCCAACTGCCCAGCTATTTGTTGTCACATACTGGGCCCTGCTTAACACAAATCCATGCCTTCCTCTGGAGCTCACAGAATTCTCAATTGTGAGTCAAAGAGATCAATGTTCCTTACAGGCAACTTCAGCAGAGTGCAGCTAACCCGACCTAATTTTGATGAGAATTGCTCACTGCTTGCTGCACCAAACAAAAGAGCATGTTAGAGGCATCTGCTTGGCCCCATTAGAAGAAAATACAAACTGTCTCCCAAATGAACCCTGTTAAAGCAAGGCTACTAGATCAAAGGAGCTGATAATTGATAGTTATCCCTTTTGTCTTTAACAATTGCTAAAGCATTTCGTCCACATCAACCAGTACTATGGCTTAGCTGGTTTAAGCACGTCTGGTAAATAGGATAGGACTTCATGGACTATGATATTGCCTCTGCACAAAATGAAATATGGAGCATCAGCCATTCATGTCTACTCTGATGTTTGGGAAAAACATTTTTTATTGCATTCAAATTGATAGAACAATATGATGGAACACGGTCATACCATATCACACCGATGTTGAAAAATGTGAGGATGGAAAACAAATGCCCTAAATGTTTCAATGGCTGGTTTTGATTATGGTAGTCTAGGTGTGCAAAGCATTCTGGGTGATGCCCTGTTATACATGTGGTAAATTTCAGTTTGAATTTGACTGAAATTAAAACGATGGACAAGTAAAATCATGCCATTGAAATGGCATTAATATAAGCAAGTGAACAATAAAGATACCTGTTTTACGTCAGCCAGAAGCCTCTATTTCTTTGGTTGCTTTCAATTTTGGATGCCCAAAAATAGACAGATACCTGCCTGGTTAGCTCAGTCGGTAGAGCATGAGACTCTTAATCTCAGGGTCGTGGGTTCGAGCCCCACATTGGGCGTCCATCTTCTTTACCAGCAGGGCCAATTGCCCAGCTACTTGCTGTCATACACCGGCCCCTGCTCAACACAAATCCATGCCTTCCTCTGGAGCTCACAGATGTCTCACTAGGATTTGCCTGTGCAAAAAATGAATTATGTGGCCGTTCATGTCTACTCTGATGTTTGTCTGACCTGCATATTGTGCTCTCCTCATTTCTCTTTGGGGTAAACATTTTTTATAGCATTCAAATTTATAGAACAATATAAAAACAAGTAAAAATCATGCCATTAAAATGGCATTAATATAAGCAAGTGAACAATAAAGATATCTGTTTTATGTCAGTCAGAAGGCCTTCTTTTTTTGGTTGCTTTCAATTTCTGATGGCCAAAATTGCACAGTCAGCTGCCCGGTTAGCTCAGATGGTAGAGCATGAGACTTTTAATCTCAGGGTCGTGGGTTCAAGCCCCACATTGGGCGTCCATGTCCTTTACCAGCAGGGCCAACTGCCCAGCTATTTGTTGTCACATACTGGGCCCTGCTTAACACAAATCCATGCCTTCCTCTGGAGCTCACAGAATTCTCAATTGTGAGTCAAAGAGATCAATGTTCCTTACAGGCAACTTCAGCAGAGTCCAGCTAACCCGACCTAAGTTTGATGAGAAAATGGCAATTATTTCCTTGATAAGCTCATTGCCTGCTTCACCAAACAAAAGAACACCTTAGAGACATTTGCTTGGCCTCATTAAAAAAAAATACAAACTGTGTCTCCCAAAATAAGCAGGTTAAAGCAAGGCTACTATTTCAAACGAGCTGATAATTGAAAGTGGTCGTAATTGTCTTTAACAATTCATCCACATCAACCAGTACTATGTTGTCAGCCGTTCATGTCTTCTCTGATGTTTGGCTGACACAACGGGCCAAGCCCCACATTGGGCGTCCATCTCCTTGACCAGCAGGGCCAACTGCCCAGCGACCTCTTGTCACATACTGGCCCCTGCTCAACACAAATCCATGCCTACCTCTGGAGCTCACAGAATTCTCAATTGTGAGGCATGGATTTGCCTGTGCAAAAATGAATTATGAGGCCGCTCATGTCTACTCTGATGTTTGGCTGACCTACAGATTGTGCTCTCCTCATTTCTGTTTGGGAAAAACATCTTTTATAGCATTCAAATTTATAGAACAATATGATGGAACACGGTCACACCATATCACACCGATGTAGATTAATGTGAGGATGGAAAACAAATGTGCAAAATGTTTCAATGGTTGGTTACGATTATGGTAGTCAAGGTGTGAAAAGCATTCTGGGTGATGCCCTGTTATACATGTGGTAAATTTCAGTTTGAACTTGACTGCTTACTCTGCATCCCGTGCCATGTTTTCAAATTAAAACTATGTACAAGTAAAAATCATGCCATTAAAATGGCATTAATATAAGCAAGTGAACAATAAAGATATCTGTTTTACGTCAGTCAGAAGCCTTTATTTCTTTGGTTGCTTTCAATTTTGGATGGCCAAAAATAGACAGCTACCTGCCCGGTTAGCTCAGTCGGTAGAGCATGAGACTCTTAATCTCAGGGTCGTGGGTTCGAGCCCCACATTGGGCGTCCATCTCCTTTACCAGCAGGGCCAACTGCCCAGCTACTTGCTGTCACCCAGTGGCCCCTGCTCAACACAAATCCATGCCTTCCTCTGGAGCTCACAGATTTCTCACTTGTCTCACTAGGATTTGCCTGTGCAAAAAATGAATTATGTGGCCGTTCATGTCTACTCTGATGTTTGTCTGACCTGCATATTGTGCTCTCCTCATTTCTCTTTGGGGTAAACATTTTTTATAGCATTCAAATTTATAGAACAATATAAAAACAAGTAAAAATCATGCCATTAAAATGGCATTAATATAAGCAAGTGAACAATAAAGATATCTGTTTTATGTCAGTCAGAAGGCCTTCTTTTTTTGGTTGCTTTCAATTTCTGATGGCCAAAATTGCACAGTCAGCTGCCCGGTTAGCTCAGATGGTAGAGCATGAGACTTTTAATCTCAGGGTCGTGGGTTCAAGCCCCACATTGGGCGTCCATGTCCTTTAACAACAGGGCCAACTGCCCAGCTTGTCACATACTGGGCCCTGCTTAACACAAATCCATGCCTTCCTCTGGAGCTCACAGAATTCTCAATTGTGAGTCAAAGAGATCAATGTTCCTTACAGGCAACTTCAGCAGAGTGCAGCTAACCCGACCTAAGTTTGATGAGAATTGCTCACTGCTTGCTGCACCAAACAAAAGAGCATGTTAGAGGCATCTGCTTGGCCCCATTAAAAGAAAATACAAACTGTCTCCCAAATGAACCCTGTTAAAGCAAGGCTACTATATCAAAGGAGCTGATAATTGAAAGTGATCCCTTTTGTCTTTAACAATTGCTAAAGCATTTCGTCCACATCAACCAGTACTATGGCTTAGCTGGTTTAAGCACGTCTGGTAAATAGGATAGGACTTCATGCACTATGATATTGCCTCTGCACAAAATGAAATATGGAACATCAGCCATTCATGTCTACTCTGATGTTTGGGAAAAACATTTTGTATAGCATTCAAATTGATAGAACAATATGATGGAACACGGTCATACCATATCACACCGATGTTGAAAAATGTGAGGATGGAAAACAAATGCCCTAAATGTTTCAATGGCTGGTTTTGATTATGGTAGTCTAGGTGTGCAAAGCATTCTGGGTGATGCCCTGTTATACATGTGGTAAATTTCAGTTTGAATTTGACTGACATTAAAACGATGGACAAGTAAAATCATGCCATTGAAATGGCATTAATATAAGCAAGTGAACAATAAAGATACCTGGTTTACGTCAGCCAGAAGCCTCTATTTCTTTGGTTGCTTTCAATTTTGGATGCCCAAAAATAGACAGATACCTGCCTGGTTAGCTCAGTCGGAAGAGCATGAGACTCTTAATCTCAGGGTCGTGGGTTCGAGCCCCACATTGGGCGTCCATCCTCTTTACCAGCAGGGCCAATTGCCCAGCTACTTGCTGTCACCCAGTGGCCCCTGCTCAACACAAATCCAAGCCTTCCTCTGGAGCTCACAGAATTCTCCATTGTGAAGCAAAGAGATCAATGTTCCTTTCAGGCAATTTCAGCAGAGTGCAGCTAACCCTCCCCAAGTTTGATGAGAAAATGGCAATTATTTCCTTGATAAGCTCATTGCCTGCTTCACCAAACAAAAGAACACCTTAGAGACATTTGCTTGGCCTCATTAAAAAAAAATACAAACTGTGTCTCCCAAAATAAGCAGGTTAAAGCAAGGCTACTATTTCAAACGAGCTGGTAATTGTCTTTAACAATTCATCCACATCAACCAGTACTATGTTGTCAGCCGTTCATGTCTTCTCTGATGTTTGGCTGACACAACGGGCCAAGCCCCACATTGGGCGTCCATCTCCTTGACCAGCAGGGCCAACTGCCCAGCGACCTCTTGTCACATACTGGCCCCTGCTCAACACAAATCCATGCCTACCTCTGGAGCTCACAGAATTCTCAATTGTGAGGCATGGATTTGCCTGTGCAAAAATGAATTATGAGGCCGCTCATGTCTACTCTGATGTTTGGCTGACCTACAGATTGTGCTCTCCTCATTTCTGTTTGGGAAAAACATCTTTTATAGCATTCAAATTTATAGAACAATATGATGGAACACGGTCACACCATATCACACCGATGTAGATTAATGTGAGGATGGAAAACAAATGTGCAAAATGTTTCAATGGTTGGTTACGATTATGGTAGTCAAGGTGTGAAAAGCATTCTGGGTGATGCCCTGTTATACATGTGGTAAATTTCAGTTTGAACTTGACTGCTTACTCTGCATCCCGTGCCATGTTTTCAAATTAAAACTATGTACAAGTAAAAATCATGCCATTAAAATGGCATTAATATAAGCAAGTGAACAATAAAGATATCTGTTTTACGTCAGTCAGAAGCCTTTATTTCTTTGGTTGCTTTCAATTTTGGATGGCCAAAAATAGACAGCTACCTGCCCGGTTAGCTCAGTCGGTAGAGCATGAGACTCTTAATCTCAGGGTCGTGGGTTCGAGCCCCACATTGGGCGTCCATCTCCTTTACCAGCAGGGCCAACTGCCCAGCTACTTGCTGTCACCCAGTGGCCCCTGCTCAACACAAATCCATGCCTTCCTCTGGAGCTCACAGATTTCTCACTTGTCTCACTAGGATTTGCCTGTGCAAAAAATGAATTATGTGGCCGTTCATGTCTACTCTGATGTTTGTCTGACCTGCATATTGTGCTCTCCTCATTTCTCTTTGGGGTAAACATTTTTTATAGCATTCAAATTTATAGAACAATATAAAAACAAGTAAAAATCATGCCATTAAAATGGCATTAATATAAGCAAGTGAACAATAAAGATATCTGTTTTATGTCAGTCAGAAGGCCTTCTTTTTTTGGTTGCTTTCAATTTCTGATGGCCAAAATTGCACAGTCAGCTGCCCGGTTAGCTCAGATGGTAGAGCATGAGACTTTTAATCTCAGGGTCGTGGGTTCAAGCCCCACATTGGGCGTCCATGTCCTTTAACAACAGGGCCAACTGCCCAGCTTGTCACATACTGGGCCCTGCTTAACACAAATCCATGCCTTCCTCTGGAGCTCACAGAATTCTCAATTGTGAGTCAAAGAGATCAATGTTCCTTACAGGCAACTTCAGCAGAGTGCAGCTAACCCGACCTAAGTTTGATGAGAATTGCTCACTGCTTGCTGCACCAAACAAAAGAGCATGTTAGAGGCATCTGCTTGGCCCCATTAAAAGAAAATACAAACTGTCTCCCAAATGAACCCTGTTAAAGCAAGGCTACTATATCAAAGGAGCTGATAATTGAAAGTGATCCCTTTTGTCTTTAACAATTGCTAAAGCATTTCGTCCACATCAACCAGTACTATGGCTTAGCTGGTTTAAGCACGTCTGGTAAATAGGATAGGACTTCATGCACTATGATATTGCCTCTGCACAAAATGAAATATGGAACATCAGCCATTCATGTCTACTCTGATGTTTGGGAAAAACATTTTGTATAGCATTCAAATTGATAGAACAATATGATGGAACACGGTCATACCATATCACACCGATGTTGAAAAATGTGAGGATGGAAAACAAATGCCCTAAATGTTTCAATGGCTGGTTTTGATTATGGTAGTCTAGGTGTGCAAAGCATTCTGGGTGATGCCCTGTTATACATGTGGTAAATTTCAGTTTGAATTTGACTGACATTAAAACGATGGACAAGTAAAATCATGCCATTGAAATGGCATTAATATAAGCAAGTGAACAATAAAGATACCTGGTTTACGTCAGCCAGAAGCCTCTATTTCTTTGGTTGCTTTCAATTTTGGATGCCCAAAAATAGACAGCTACCTGCCTGGTTAGCTCAGTCGGAAGAGCATGAGACTCTTAATCTCAGGGTCGTGGGTTCGAGCCCCACATTGGGCGTCCATCCTCTTTACCAGCAGGGCCAATTGCCCAGCTACTTGCTGTCACCCAGTGGCCCCTGCTCAACACAAATCCAAGCCTTCCTCTGGAGCTCACAGAATTCTCCATTGTGAAGCAAAGAGATCAATGTTCCTTTCAGGCAATTTCAGCAGAGTGCAGCTAACCCTCCCCAAGTTTGATGAGAAAATGGCAATTATTTCCTTGATAAGCTCATTGCCTGCTTCACCAAACAAAAGAACACCTTAGAGACATTTGCTTGGCCTCATTAAAAAAAAATACAAACTGTGTCTCCCAAAATAAGCAGGTTAAAGCAAGGCTACTATTTCAAACGAGCTGGTAATTGTCTTTAACAATTCATCCACATCAACCAGTACTATGTTGTCAGCCGTTCATGTCTTCTCTGATGTTTGGCTGACACAACGGGCCAAGCCCCACATTGGGCGTCCATCTCCTTTACCAGCAGGGCCAACTGCCCAGCGACTTCTTGTCACATACTGGCCCCTGCTCAACACAAATCCATGCCTACCTCTGGAGCTCACAGAATTCTCAATTGTGAGGCATGGATTTGCCTGTGCAAAAATGAATTATGAGGCCGCTCATGTCTACTCTGATGTTTGGCTGACCTACAGATTGTGCTCTCCTCATTTCTGTTTGGGCAAAACATCTTCTATAGCATTCAAATTTATAGAACAATATGATGGAACACGGTCACACCATATCACACCGATGTAGATTAATGTGAGGATGGAAAACAAATGTGCAAAATGTTTCAATGGTTGGTTACGATTATGGTAGTCAAGGTGTGCAAAGCATTCTGGGTGATGCCCTGTTATACATGTGGTAAATTTCAGTTTGAACTTGACTGCTTACTCTGCATCCCGTGCCATGTTATCAAATTAAAACTATGTACAAGTAAAAATCATGCCATTAAAATGGCATTAATATAAGCAAGTGAACAATAAAGATATCTGTTTTACGTCAGTCAGAAGCCTTTATTTCTTTGGTTGCTTTCAATTTTGGATGGCCAAAAATAGACAGCTACCTGCCCGGTTAGCTCAGTCGGTAGAGCATGAGACTCTTAATCTCAGGGTCGTGGGTTCGAGCCCCACATTGGGCGTCCATCTCCTTTACCAGCAGGGCCAACTGCCCAGCTACTTGCTGTCACCCAGTGGCCCCTGCTCAACACAAATCCATGCCTTCCTCTGGAGCTCACAGATTTCTCACTTGTCTCACTAGGATTTGCCTGTGCAAAAAATGAATTATGTGGCCGTTCATGTCTACTCTGATGTTTGTCTGACCTGCATATTGTGCTCTCCTCATTTCTCTTTGGGGTAAACATTTTTTATAGCATTCAAATTTATAGAACAATATAAAAACAAGTAAAAATCATGCCATTAAAATGGCATTAATATAAGCAAGTGAACAATAAAGATATCTGTTTTATGTCAGTCAGAAGGCCTTCTTTTTTTGGTTGCTTTCAATTTCTGATGGCTAAAATTGCACAGTCAGCTGCCCGGTTAGCTCAGATGGTAGAGCATGAGACTTTTAATCTCAGGGTCGTGGGTTCAAGCCCCACATTGGGCGTCCATGTCCTTTAACAACAGGGCCAACTGCCCAGCTATTTGTTGTCACATACTGGGCCCTGCTTAACACAAATCCATGCCTTCCTCTGGAGCTCACAGAATTCTCAATTGTGAGTCAAAGAGATCAATGTTCCTTACAGGCAACTTCAGCAGAGTGCAGCTAACCCGACCTAAGTTTGATGACAATTGCTCACTGCTTGCTGCACCAAACAAAAGAGCATGTTAGAGGCATCTGCTTGGCCCCATTAAAAGAAAATACAAACTGTCTCCCAAATGAACCCTGTTAAAGCAAGGCTACTATATCAAAGGAGCTGATAATTGAAAGTGATCCCTTTTGTCTTTAACAATTGCTAAAGCATTTCGTCCACATCAACCAGTACTATGGCTTAGCTGGTTTAAGCACGTCTGGTAAATAGGATAGGACTTCATGCACTATGATATTGCCTCTGCACAAAATGAAATATGGAGCATCAGCCATTCATGTCTACTCTGATGTTTGGGAAAAACATTTTGTATAGCATTCAAATTGATAGAACAATATGATGGAACACGGTCATACCATATCACACCGATGTTGAAAAATGTGAGGATGGAAAACAAATGCCCTAAATGTTTCAATGGCTGGTTTTGATTATGGTAGTCTAGGTGTGCAAAGCATTCTGGGTGATGCCCTGTTATACATGTGGTAAATTTCAGTTTGAATTTGACTGACATTAAAACGATGGACAAGTAAAATCATGCCATTGAAATGGCATTAATATAAGCAAGTGAACAATAAAGATACCTGTTTTACGTCAGCCAGAAGCCTCTATTTCTTTGGTTGCTTTCAATTTTGGATGCCCAAAAATAGACAGATACCTGCCTGGTTAGCTCAGTCGGTAGAGCATGAGACTCTTAATCTCAGGGTCGTGGGTTCAAGCCCCACATTGGGCGTCCATCCTCTTTACCAGCAGGGCCAATTGCCCAGCTACTTGCTGTCACCCAGTGGCCCCTGCTCAACACAAATCCAAGCCTTCCTCTGGAGCTCACAGAATTCTCCATTGTGAGGCAAAGAGATCAATGTTCCTTTCAGGCAATTTCAGCAGAGTGCAGCTAACCCTCCCCAAGTTTGATGAGAAAATGGCAATTATTTCCTTGATAAGCTCATTGCCTGCTTCACCAAACAAAAGAACACCTTAGAGACATTTGCTTGGCCTCATTAAAAAAAAATACAAACTGTGTCTCCCAAAATAAGCAGGTTAAAGCAAGGCTACTATTTCAAACGAGCTGATAATTGAAAGTGGTTGTAATTGTCTTTAACAATTCATCCACATCAACCAGTACTATGTTGTCACCCGTTCATGTCTTCTCTGATGTTTGGCTGACACAACGGGCCAAGCCCCACATTGGGCGTCCATCTCCTTTACCACATACTGGCCCCTGCTCAACACAAATCCATGCCTACCTCTGGAGCTCACAGAATTCTCAATTGTGAGGCATGGATTTGGCTGTGCAAAAATGAATTATGAGGCCGCTCATGCCTACTCTGATGTTTGGCTGACCTACAGATTGTGCTCTCCTCATTTCTGTTTGGGAAAAACATCTTTTATAGCATTCAAATTTATAGAACAATATGATGGAACACGGTCACACCATATCACACCGATGTAGATTAATGTGAGGATGGAAAACAAATGTGCATAATGTTTCAATGGTTGGTTACGATTATGGTAGTCAAGGTGTGCAAAGCATTCTGGGTGATGCCCTGTTATACATGTGGTAAATTTCAGTTTGAACTTGACTGCTTACTCTGCATCCCGTGCCATGTTATCAAATTAAAACTATGTACAAGTAAAAATCATGCCATTAAAATGGCATTAATATAAGCAAGTGAACAATAAAGATATCTGTTTTACGTCAGTCAGAAGCCTTTATTTCTTTGGTTGCTTTCAATTTTGGATGGCCAAAAATAGACAGCTACCTGCCCGGTTAGCTCAGTCGGTAGAGCATGAGACTCTTAATCTCAGGGTCGTGGGTTCGAGCCCCACATTGGGCGTCCATCTCCTTTACCAGCAGGGCCAACTGCCCAGCTACTTGCTGTCACCCAGTGGCCCCTGCTCAACACAAATCCATGCCTTCCTCTGGAGCTCACAGATTTCTCACTTGTCTCACTAGGATTTGCCTGTGCAAAAAATGAATTATGTGGCCGTTCATGTCTACTCTGATGTTTGTCTGACCTGCATATTGTGCTCTCCTCATTTCTCTTTGGGGTAAACATTTTTTATAGCATTCAAATTTATAGAACAATATAAAAACAAGTAAAAATCATGCCATTAAAATGGCATTAATATAAGCAAGTGAACAATAAAGATATCTGTTTTACGTCAGTCAGAAGCCTTTATTTCTTTGGTTGCTTTCAATTTTGGATGGCCAAAAATAGACAGCTACCTGCCCGGTTAGCTCAGTCGGTAGAGCATGAGACTCTTAATCTCAGGGTCGTGGGTTCGAGCCCCACATTGGGCGTCCATCTCCTTTACCAGCAGGGCCAACTGCCCAGCTACTTGCTGTCACCCAGTGGCCCCTGCCCAACACAAATCCATGCCTTCCTCTGAAGCTCACAGATTTCTCACTTGTCTCACTAGGATTTGCCTGTGCAAAAAATGAATTATGTGGCCGTTCATGTCTACTCTGATGTTTGTCTGACCTGCACATTGTGCTCTCCTCATTTCTCTTTGGGGTAAACATTTTTTATAGCATTCAAATTTATAGAACAATATAAAAACAAGTAAAAATCATGCCATTAAAATGGCATTAATATAAGCAAGTGAACAATAAAGATATCTGTTTTATGTCAGTCAGAAGGCCTTCTTTTTTTGGTTGCTTTCAATTTCTGATGGCCAAAATGGCACAGTCAGCTGCCCGGTTAGCTCAGATGGTAGAGCATGAGACTTTTAATCTCAGGGTCGTGGGTTCAAGCCCCACATTGGGCGTCCATGTCCTTTAACAACAGGGCCAACTGCCCAGCTTGTCACATACTGGGCCCTGCTTAACACAAATCCATGCCTTCCTCTGGAGCTCACAGAATTCTCAATTGTGAGTCAAAGAGATCAATGTTCCTTACAGGCAACTTCAGCAGAGTGCAGCTAACCCGACCTAAGTTTGATGAGAATTGCTCACTGCTTGCTGCACCAAACAAAAGAGCATGTTAGAGGCATCTGCTTGGCCCCATTAAAAGAAAATACAAACTGTCTCCCAAATGAACCCTGTTAAAGCAAGGCTACTATATCAAAGGAGCTGATAATTGAAAGTGATCCCTTTTGTCTTTAACAATTGCTAAAGCATTTCGTCCACATCAACCAGTACTATGGCTTAGCTGGTTTAAGCACGTCTGGTAAATAGGATAGGACTTCATGCACTATGATATTGCCTCTGCACAAAATGAAATATGGAACATCAGCCATTCATGTCTACTCTGATGTTTGGGAAAAACATTTTGTATAGCATTCAAATTGATAGAACAATATGATGGAACACGGTCATACCATATCACACCGATGTTGAAAAATGTGAGGATGGAAAACAAATGCCCTAAATGTTTCAATGGCTGGTTTTGATTATGGTAGTCTAGGTGTGCAAAGCATTCTGGGTGATGCCCTGTTATACATGTGGTAAATTTCAGTTTGAATTTGACTGACATTAAAACGATGGACAAGTAAAATCATGCCATTGAAATGGCATTAATATAAGCAAGTGAACAATAAAGATACCTGGTTTACGTCAGCCAGAAGCCTCTATTTCTTTGGTTGCTTTCAATTTTGGATGCCCAAAAATAGACAGCTACCTGCCTGGTTAGCTCAGTCGGAAGAGCATGAGACTCTTAATCTCAGGGTCGTGGGTTCGAGCCCCACATTGGGCGTCCATCCTCTTTACCAGCAGGGCCAATTGCCCAGCTACTTGCTGTCACCCAGTGGCCCCTGCTCAACACAAATCCAAGCCTTCCTCTGGAGCTCACAGAATTCTCCATTGTGAAGCAAAGAGATCAATGTTCCTTTCAGGCAATTTCAGCAGAGTGCAGCTAACCCTCCCCAAGTTTGATGAGAAAATGGCAATTATTTCCTTGATAAGCTCATTGCCTGCTTCACCAAACAAAAGAACACCTTAGAGACATTTGCTTGGCCTCATTAAAAAAAAATACAAACTGTGTCTCCCAAAATAAGCAGGTTAAAGCAAGGCTACTATTTCAAACGAGCTGGTAATTGTCTTTAACAATTCATCCACATCAACCAGTACTATGTTGTCAGCCGTTCATGTCTTCTCTGATGTTTGGCTGACACAACGGGCCAAGCCCCACATTGGGCGTCCATCTCCTTTACCAGCAGGGCCAACTGCCCAGCGACTTCTTGTCACATACTGGCCCCTGCTCAACACAAATCCATGCCTACCTCTGGAGCTCACAGAATTCTCAATTGTGAGGCATGGATTTGCCTGTGCAAAAATGAATTATGAGGCCGCTCATGTCTACTCTGATGTTTGGCTGACCTACAGATTGTGCTCTCCTCATTTCTGTTTGGGCAAAACATCTTCTATAGCATTCAAATTTATAGAACAATATGATGGAACACGGTCACACCATATCACACCGATGTAGATTAATGTGAGGATGGAAAACAAATGTGCAAAATGTTTCAATGGTTGGTTACGATTATGGTAGTCAAGGTGTGCAAAGCATTCTGGGTGATGCCCTGTTATACATGTGGTAAATTTCAGTTTGAACTTGACTGCTTACTCTGCATCCCGTGCCATGTTATCAAATTAAAACTATGTACAAGTAAAAATCATGCCATTAAAATGGCATTAATATAAGCAAGTGAACAATAAAGATATCTGTTTTACGTCAGTCAGAAGCCTTTATTTCTTTGGTTGCTTTCAATTTTGGATGGCCAAAAATAGACAGCTACCTGCCCGGTTAGCTCAGTCGGTAGAGCATGAGACTCTTAATCTCAGGGTCGTGGGTTCGAGCCCCACATTGGGCGTCCATCTCCTTTACCAGCAGGGCCAACTGCCCAGCTACTTGCTGTCACCCAGTGGCCCCTGCTCAACACAAATCCATGCCTTCCTCTGGAGCTCACAGATTTCTCACTTGTCTCACTAGGATTTGCCTGTGCAAAAAATGAATTATGTGGCCGTTCATGTCTACTCTGATGTTTGTCTGACCTGCATATTGTGCTCTCCTCATTTCTCTTTGGGGTAAACATTTTTTATAGCATTCAAATTTATAGAACAATATAAAAACAAGTAAAAATCATGCCATTAAAATGGCATTAATATAAGCAAGTGAACAATAAAGATATCTGTTTTATGTCAGTCAGAAGGCCTTCTTTTTTTGGTTGCTTTCAATTTCTGATGGCTAAAATTGCACAGTCAGCTGCCCGGTTAGCTCAGATGGTAGAGCATGAGACTTTTAATCTCAGGGTCGTGGGTTCAAGCCCCACATTGGGCGTCCATGTCCTTTAACAACAGGGCCAACTGCCCAGCTATTTGTTGTCACATACTGGGCCCTGCTTAACACAAATCCATGCCTTCCTCTGGAGCTCACAGAATTCTCAATTGTGAGTCAAAGAGATCAATGTTCCTTACAGGCAACTTCAGCAGAGTGCAGCTAACCCGACCTAAGTTTGATGACAATTGCTCACTGCTTGCTGCACCAAACAAAAGAGCATGTTAGAGGCATCTGCTTGGCCCCATTAAAAGAAAATACAAACTGTCTCCCAAATGAACCCTGTTAAAGCAAGGCTACTATATCAAAGGAGCTGATAATTGAAAGTGATCCCTTTTGTCTTTAACAATTGCTAAAGCATTTCGTCCACATCAACCAGTACTATGGCTTAGCTGGTTTAAGCACGTCTGGTAAATAGGATAGGACTTCATGCACTATGATATTGCCTCTGCACAAAATGAAATATGGAGCATCAGCCATTCATGTCTACTCTGATGTTTGGGAAAAACATTTTGTATAGCATTCAAATTGATAGAACAATATGATGGAACACGGTCATACCATATCACACCGATGTTGAAAAATGTGAGGATGGAAAACAAATGCCCTAAATGTTTCAATGGCTGGTTTTGATTATGGTAGTCTAGGTGTGCAAAGCATTCTGGGTGATGCCCTGTTATACATGTGGTAAATTTCAGTTTGAATTTGACTGACATTAAAACGATGGACAAGTAAAATCATGCCATTGAAATGGCATTAATATAAGCAAGTGAACAATAAAGATACCTGTTTTACGTCAGCCAGAAGCCTCTATTTCTTTGGTTGCTTTCAATTTTGGATGCCCAAAAATAGACAGATACCTGCCTGGTTAGCTCAGTCGGTAGAGCATGAGACTCTTAATCTCAGGGTCGTGGGTTCAAGCCCCACATTGGGCGTCCATCCTCTTTACCAGCAGGGCCAATTGCCCAGCTACTTGCTGTCACCCAGTGGCCCCTGCTCAACACAAATCCAAGCCTTCCTCTGGAGCTCACAGAATTCTCCATTGTGAGGCAAAGAGATCAATGTTCCTTTCAGGCAATTTCAGCAGAGTGCAGCTAACCCTCCCCAAGTTTGATGAGAAAATGGCAATTATTTCCTTGATAAGCTCATTGCCTGCTTCACCAAACAAAAGAACACCTTAGAGACATTTGCTTGGCCTCATTAAAAAAAAATACAAACTGTGTCTCCCAAAATAAGCAGGTTAAAGCAAGGCTACTATTTCAAACGAGCTGATAATTGAAAGTGGTTGTAATTGTCTTTAACAATTCATCCACATCAACCAGTACTATGTTGTCACCCGTTCATGTCTTCTCTGATGTTTGGCTGACACAACGGGCCAAGCCCCACATTGGGCGTCCATCTCCTTTACCACATACTGGCCCCTGCTCAACACAAATCCATGCCTACCTCTGGAGCTCACAGAATTCTCAATTGTGAGGCATGGATTTGGCTGTGCAAAAATGAATTATGAGGCCGCTCATGCCTACTCTGATGTTTGGCTGACCTACAGATTGTGCTCTCCTCATTTCTGTTTGGGAAAAACATCTTTTATAGCATTCAAATTTATAGAACAATATGATGGAACACGGTCACACCATATCACACCGATGTAGATTAATGTGAGGATGGAAAACAAATGTGCATAATGTTTCAATGGTTGGTTACGATTATGGTAGTCAAGGTGTGCAAAGCATTCTGGGTGATGCCCTGTTATACATGTGGTAAATTTCAGTTTGAACTTGACTGCTTACTCTGCATCCCGTGCCATGTTATCAAATTAAAACTATGTACAAGTAAAAATCATGCCATTAAAATGGCATTAATATAAGCAAGTGAACAATAAAGATATCTGTTTTACGTCAGTCAGAAGCCTTTATTTCTTTGGTTGCTTTCAATTTTGGATGGCCAAAAATAGACAGCTACCTGCCCGGTTAGCTCAGTCGGTAGAGCATGAGACTCTTAATCTCAGGGTCGTGGGTTCGAGCCCCACATTGGGCGTCCATCTCCTTTACCAGCAGGGCCAACTGCCCAGCTACTTGCTGTCACCCAGTGGCCCCTGCTCAACACAAATCCATGCCTTCCTCTGAATCTCACAGATTTCTCACTTGTCTCACTAGGATTTGCCTGTGCAAAAAATGAATTATGTGGCCGTTCATGTCTACTCTGATGTTTGTCTGACCTGCACATTGTGCTCTCCTCATTTCTCTTTGGGGTAAACATTTTTTATAGCATTCAAATTTATAGAACAATATAAAAACAAGTAAAAATCATGCCATTAAAATGGCATTAATATAAGCAAGTGAACAATAAAGATATCTGTTTTATGTTAGTCAGAAGGCCTTCTTTTTTTGGTTGCTTTCAATTTCTGATGGCCAAAATTGCACAGTCAGCTGCCCGGTTAGCTCAGATGGTAGAGCATGAGACTTTTAATCTCAGGGTCGTGGGTTCAAGCCCCACATTGGGCGTCCATGTCCTTTAACAACAGGGCCAACTGCCCAGCTATTTGTTGTCACATACTGGGCCCTGCTTACCACAAATCCATGCCTTCCTCTGGAGCTCACAGAATTCTCAATTGTGAGTCAAAGAGATCAATGTTCCTTACAGGCAACTTCAGCAGAGTGCAGCTAACCCGACCTAAGTTTGATGAGAATTGCTCACTGCTTGCTGCACCAAACAAAAGAGCATGTTAGAGGCATCTGCTTTGCCCCATTAAAAGAAAATACAAACTGTCTCCCAAATGAACCCTGTTAAAGCAAGGCTACTATATCAAAGGAGCTGATAATTGAAAGTGATCCCTTTTGTCTTTAACAATTGCTAAAGCATTTCGTCCACATCAACCAGTACTATGGCTAAGCTGGTTTAAGCACGTCTGGTAAATAGGATAGGACTTCATGGACTATGATATTGCCTCTGCACAAAATGAAATATGGAGCATCAGCCATTCATGTCTACTCTGATGTTTGGGAAAAACATCTTTTATAGCATTCAAATTGATAGAACAATATGATGGAACACGGTCATACCATATCACACCGATGTTGAAAAATGTGAGGATGGAAAACAAATGCCCTAAATGTTTCAATGGCTGGTTTTGATTATGGTAGTCTAGGTGTGCAAAGCATTCTGGGTGATGCCCTGTTATACATGTGGTAAATTTCAGTTTGAATTTGACTGACATTAAAACGATGGACAAGTAAAATCATGCCATTGAAATGGCATTAATATAAGCAAGTGAACAATAAAGATACCTGTTTTACGTCAGCCAGAAGCCTCTATTTCTTTGGTTGCTTTCAATTTTGGATGCCCAAAAATAGACAGATACCTACCTGGTTAGCTCAGTCGGTAGAGCATGAGACTCTTAATCTCAGGGTCGTGGGTTCGAGCCCCACATAGGGCGTCCATCCTCTTTACCAGCAGGGCCAATTGCCCAGCTACTTGCTGTCACCCAGTGGCCCCTGCTCAACACAAATCCATGCCTTCCTCTGGAGCTCACAGAATTCTCCATTGTGAGGCAAAGAGATCAATGTTCCTTTCAGGCAATTTCAGCAGAGTGCAGCTAACCCTCCCCAAGTTTGATGAGAAAATGACAATTATTTCCTTGATAAGCTCATTGCCTGCTTCACCAAACAAAAGAACACCTTAGAGACATTTGCTTGGCCTCATTAAAAAAAAATACAAACTGTGTCTCCCAAAATAAGCAGGTTAAAGCAAGGCTACTATTTCAAACGAGCTGATAATTGAAAGTGGTCGTAATTGTCTTTAACAATTCATCCACATCAACCAGTACTATGTTGTCAGCCGTTCATGTCTTCTCTGATGTTTGGCTGACACAACGGGCCAAGCCCCACATTGGGCGTCCATCTCCTTTACCAGCAGGGCCAACTGCCCAGCGACTTCTTGTCACATACTGGCCCCTGCTCAACACAAATCCATGCCTACCTCTGGAGCTCACAGAATTCTCAATTGTGAGGCATGGATTTGGCTGTGCAAAAATGAATTATGAGGCCGCTCATGTCTACTCTGATGTTTGGCTGACCTACAGATTGTGCTCTCCTCATTTCTGTTTGGGAAAAACATCTTTTATAGCATTCAAATTTATAGAACAATATGATGGAACATGGTCACACCATATCACACCGATGTAGATTAATGTGAGGATGGAAAACAAATTTGCAAAATGTTTCAATGGTTGGTTACGATTATGGTAGTCAAGGTGTGCAAAGCATTCTGGGTGATGCCCTGTTATACATGTGGTAAATTTCAGTTTGAACTTGACTGCTTACTCTGCATCCCGTGCCATGTTATCAAATTAAAACTATGTACAAGTAAAAATCATGCCATTAAAATGGCATTAATATAAGCAAGTGAACAATAAAGATATCTGTTTTACGTCAGTCAGAAGCCTTTATTTCTTTGGTTGCTTTCAATTTTGGATGGCCAAAAATAGACAGCTACCTGCCCGGTTAGCTCAGTCGGTAGAGCATGAGACTCTTAATCTCAGGGTCGTGGGTTCGAGCCCCACATTGGGCGTCCATCTCCTTTACCAGCAGGGCCAACTGCCCAGCTACTTGCTGTCACCCAGTGGCCCCTGCTCAACACAAATCCATGCCTTCCTCTGAAGCTCACAGATTTCTCACTTGTCTCACTAGGATTTGCCTGTGCAAAAAATGAATTATGTGGCCGTTCATGTCTACTCTGATGTTTGTCTGACCTGCACATTGTGCTCTCCTCATTTCTCTTTGGGGTAAACATTTTTTATAGCATTCAAATTTATAGAACAATATAAAAACAAGTAAAAATCATGCCATTAAAATGGCATTAATATAAGCAAGTGAACAATAAAGATATCTGTTTTATGTTAGTCAGAAGGCCTTCTTTTTTTGGTTGCTTTCAATTTCTGATGGCCAAAATTGCACAGTCAGCTGCCCGGTTAGCTCAGATGGTAGAGCATGAGACTTTTAATCTCAGGGTCGTGGGTTCAAGCCCCACATTGGGCGTCCATGTCCTTTAACAACAGGGCCAACTGCCCAGCTATTTGTTGTCACATACTGGGCCCTGCTTACCACAAATCCATGCCTTCCTCTGGAGCTCACAGAATTCTCAATTGTGAGTCAAAGAGATCAATGTTCCTTACAGGCAACTTCAGCAGAGTGCAGCTAACCCGACCTAAGTTTGATGAGAATTGCTTGCTGCACCAAACAAAAGAGCATGTTAGAGGCATCTGCTTGGCCCCATTAAAAGAAAATACAAACTGTCTCCCAAATGAACCCTGTTAAAGCAAGGCTACTATATCAAAGGAGCTGATAATTGAAAGTGATCCCTTTTGTCTTTAACAATTGCTAAAGCATTTCGTCCACATCAACCAGTACTATGGCTTAGCTGGTTTAAGCACGTCTGGTAAATAGGATAGGACTTCATGGACTATGATATTGCCTCTGCACAAAATGAAATATGGAGCATCAGCCATTCATGTCTACTCTGATGTTTGGGAAAAACATCTTTTATAGCATTCAAATTGATAGAACAATATGATGGAACACGGTCATACCATATCACACCGATGTTGAAAAATGTGAGGATGGAAAACAAATGCCCTAAATGTTTCAATGGCTGGTTTTGATTATGGTAGTCAAGGTGTGCAAAGCATTCTGGGTGATGCCCTGTTATACATGTGGTAAATTTCAGTTTGAATTTGACTGACATTAAAACGATGGACAAGTAAAATCATGCCATTGAAATGGCATTAATATAAGCAAGTGAACAATAAAGATACCTGTTTTACGTCAGCCAGAAGCCTCTATTTCTTTGGTTGCTTTCAATTTTGGATGCCCAAAAATAGACAGATACCTGCCTGGTTAGCTCAGTCGGTAGAGCATGAGACTCTTAATCTCAGGGTCGTGGGTTCGAGCCCCACATAGGGCGTCCATCCTCTTTACCAGCAGGGCCAATTGCCCAGCTACTTGCTGTCACCCAGTGGCCCCTGCTCAACACAAATCCATGCCTTCCTCTGGAGCTCACAGAATTCTCCATTGTGAGGCAAAGAGATCAATGTTCCTTTCAGGCAATTTCAGCAGAGTGCAGCTAACCCTCCCCAAGTTTGATGAGAAAATGGCAATTATTTCCTTGATAAGCTCATTGCCTGCTTCACCAAACAAAAGAACACCTTAGAGACATTTGCTTGGCCTCATTAAAAAAAAATACAAACTGTGTCTCCCAAAATAAGCAGGTTAAAGCAAGGCTACTATTTCAAACGAGCTGATAATTAAAAGTGGTCGTAATTGTCTTTAACAATTCATCCACATCAACCAGTACTATGTTGTCAGCCGTTCATGTCTTCTCTGATGTTTGGCTGACACAACGGGCCAAGCCCCACATTGGGCGTCCATCTCCTTTACCAGCAGGGCCAACTGCCCAGCGACTTCTTGTCACATACTGGCCCCTGCTCAACACAAATCCATGCCTACCTCTGGAGCTCACAGAATTCTCAATTGTGAGGCATGGATTTGGCTGTGCAAAAATGAATTATGAGGCCGCTCATGTCTACTCTGATGTTTGGCTGACCTACAGATTGTGCTCTCCTCATTTCTGTTTGGGAAAAACATCTTTTATAGCATTCAAATTTATAGAACAATATGATGGAACACGGTCACACCATATCACACCGATGTAGATTAATGTGAGGATGGAAAACAAATTTGCAAAATGTTTCAATGGTTGGTTACGATTATGGTAGTCAAGGTGTGCAAAGCATTCTGGGTGATGCCCTGTTATACATGTGGTAAATTTCAGTTTGAACTTGACTGCTTACTCTGCATCCCGTGCCATGTTATCAAATTAAAACTATGTACAAGTAAAAATCATGCCATTAAAATGGCATTAATATAAGCAAGTGAACAATAAAGATATCTGTTTTACGTCAGTCAGAAGCCTTTATTTCTTTGGTTGCTTTCAATTTTGGATGGCCAAAAATAGACAGCTACCTGCCCGGTTAGCTCAGTCGGTAGAGCATGAGACTCTTAATCTCAGGGTCGTGGGTTCGAGCCCCACATTGGGCGTCCATCTCCTTTACCAGCAGGGCCAACTGCCCAGCTACTTGCTGTCACCCAGTGGCCCCTGCTCAACACAAATCCATGCCTTCCTCTGAAGCTCACAGATTTCTCACTTGTCTCACTAGGATTTGCCTGTGCAAAAAATGAATTATGTGGCCGTTCATGTCTACTCTGATGTTTGTCTGACCTGCACATTGTGCTCTCCTCATTTCTCTTTGGGGTAAACATTTTTTATAGCATTCAAATTTATAGAACAATATAAAAACAAGTAAAAATCATGCCATTAAAATGGCATTAATATAAGCAAGTGAACAATAAAGATATCTGTTTTATGTTAGTCAGAAGGCCTTCTTTTTTTGGTTGCTTTCAATTTCTGATGGCCAAAATTGCACAGTCAGCTGCCCGGTTAGCTCAGATGGTAGAGCATGAGACTTTTAATCTCAGGGTCGTGGGTTCAAGCCCCACATTGGGCGTCCATGTCCTTTAACAACAGGGCCAACTGCCCAGCTATTTGTTGTCACATACTGGGCCCTGCTTACCACAAATCCATGCCTTCCTCTGGAGCTCACAGAATTCTCAATTGTGAGTCAAAGAGATCAATGTTCCTTACAGGCAACTTCAGCAGAGTGCAGCTAACCCGACCTAAGTTTGATGAGAATTGCTCACTGCTTGCTGCACCAAACAAAAGAGCATGTTAGAGGCATCTGCTTGGCCCCATTAAAAGAAAATACAAACTGTCTCCCAAATGAACCCTGTTAAAGCAAGGCTACTATATCAAAGGAGCTGATAATTGAAAGTGATCCCTTTTGTCTTTAACAATTGCTAAAGCATTTCGTCCACATCAACCAGTACTATGGCTTAGCTGGTTTAAGCACGTCTGGTAAATAGGATAGGACTTCATGGACTATGATATTGCCTCTGCACAAAATGAAATATGGAGCATCAGCCATTCATGTCTACTCTGATGTTTGGGAAAAACATCTTTTATAGCATTCAAATTGATAGAACAATATGATGGAACACGGTCATACCATATCACACCGATGTTGAAAAATGTGAGGATGGAAAACAAATGCCCTAAATGTTTCAATGGCTGGTTTTGATTATGGTAGTCTAGGTGTGCAAAGCATTCTGGGTGATGCCCTGTTATACATGTGGTAAATTTCAGTTTGAATTTGACTGACATTAAAACGATGGACAAGTAAAATCATGCCATTGAAATGGCATTAATATAAGCAAGTGAACAATAAAGATACCTGTTTTACGTCAGCCAGAAGCCTCTATTTCTTTGGTTGCTTTCAATTTTGGATGCCCAAAAATAGACAGATACCTGCCTGGTTAGCTCAGTCGGTAGAGCATGAGACTCTTAATCTCAGGGTCGTGGGTTCGAGCCCCACATAGGGCGTCCATCCTCTTTACCAGCAGGGCCAATTGCCCAGCTACTTGCTGTCCCCCAGTGGCCCCTGCTCAACACAAATCCATGCCTTCCTCTGGAGCTCACAGAATTCTCCATTGTGAGGCAAAGAGATCAATGTTCCTTTCAGGCAATTTCAGCAGAGTGCAGCTAACCCTCCCCAAGTTTGATGAGAAAATGGCAATTATTTCCTTGATAAGCTCATTGCCTGCTTCACCAAACAAAAGAACACCTTAGAGACATTTGCTTGGCCTCATTAAAAAAAAATACAAACTGTGTCTCCCAAAATAAGCAGGTTAAAGCAAGGCTACTATTTCAAACGAGCTGATAATTAAAAGTGGTCGTAATTGTCTTTAACAATTCATCCACATCAACCAGTACTATGTTGTCAGCCGTTCATGTCTTCTCTGATGTTTGGCTGACACAACGGGCCAAGCCCCACATTGGGCGTCCATCTCCTTTACCAGCAGGGCCAACTGCCCAGCGACTTCTTGTCACATACTGGCCCCTGCTCAACACAAATCCATGCCTACCTCTGGAGCTCACAGAATTCTCAATTGTGAGGCATGGATTTGGCTGTGCAAAAATGAATTATGAGGCCGCTCATGTCTACTCTGATGTTTGGCTGACCTACAGATTGTGCTCTCCTCATTTCTGTTTGGGAAAAACATCTTTTATAGCATTCAAATTTATAGAACAATATGATGGAACACGGTCACACCATATCACACCGATGTAGATTAATGTGAGGATGGAAAACAAATTTGCAAAATGTTTCAATGGTTGGTTACGATTATGGTAGTCAAGGTGTGCAAAGCATTCTGGGTGATGCCCTGTTATACATGTGGTAAATTTCAGTTTGAACTTGACTGCTTACTCTGCATCCCGTGCCATGTTATCAAATTAAAACTATGTACAAGTAAAAATCATGCCATTAAAATGGCATTAATATAAGCAAGTGAACAATAAAGATATCTGTTTTACGTCAGTCAGAAGCCTTTATTTCTTTGGTTGCTTTCAATTTTGGATGGCCAAAAATAGACAGCTACCTGCCCGGTTAGCTCAGTCGGTAGAGCATGAGACTCTTAATCTCAGGGTCGTGGGTTCGAGCCCCACATTGGGCTTCCATCTCCTTTACCAGCAGGGCCAACTGCCCAGCTACTTGCTGTCACCCAGTGGCCCCTGCCCAACACAAATCCATGCCTTCCTCTGAAGCTCACAGATTTCTCACTTGTCTCACTAGGATTTGCCTGTGCAAAAAATGAATTATGTGGCCGTTCATGTCTACTCTGATGTTTGTCTGACCTGCACATTGTGCTCTCCTCATTTCTCTTTGGGGTAAACATTTTTTATAGCATTCAAATTTATAGAACAATATAAAAACAAGTAAAAATCATGCCATTAAAATGGCATTAATATAAGCAAGTGAACAATAAAGATATCTGTTTTATGTCAGTCAGAAGGCCTTCTTTTTTTGGTTGCTTTCAATTTCTGATGGCCAAAATGGCACAGTCAGCTGCCCGGTTAGCTCAGATGGTAGAGCATGAGACTTTTAATCTCAGGGTCGTGGGTTCAAGCCCCACATTGGGCGTCCATGTCCTTTAACAACAGGGCCAACTGCCCAGCTTGTCACATACTGGGCCCTGCTTAACACAAATCCATGCCTTCCTCTGGAGCTCACAGAATTCTCAATTGTGAGTCAAAGAGATCAATGTTCCTTACAGGCAACTTCAGCAGAGTGCAGCTAACCCGACCTAAGTTTGATGAGAATTGCTCACTGCTTGCTGCACCAAACAAAAGAGCATGTTAGAGGCATCTGCTTGGCCCCATTAAAAGAAAATACAAACTGTCTCCCAAATGAACCCTGTTAAAGCAAGGCTACTATATCAAAGGAGCTGATAATTGAAAGTGATCCCTTTTGTCTTTAACAATTGCTAAAGCATTTCGTCCACATCAACCAGTACTATGGCTTAGCTGGTTTAAGCACGTCTGGTAAATAGGATAGGACTTCATGCACTATGATATTGCCTCTGCACAAAATGAAATATGGAACATCAGCCATTCATGTCTACTCTGATGTTTGGGAAAAACATTTTGTATAGCATTCAAATTGATAGAACAATATGATGGAACACGGTCATACCATATCACACCGATGTTGAAAAATGTGAGGATGGAAAACAAATGCCCTAAATGTTTCAATGGCTGGTTTTGATTATGGTAGTCTAGGTGTGCAAAGCATTCTGGGTGATGCCCTGTTATACATGTGGTAAATTTCAGTTTGAATTTGACTGACATTAAAACGATGGACAAGTAAAATCATGCCATTGAAATGGCATTAATATAAGCAAGTGAACAATAAAGATACCTGGTTTACGTCAGCCAGAAGCCTCTATTTCTTTGGTTGCTTTCAATTTTGGATGCCCAAAAATAGACAGATACCTGCCTGGTTAGCTCAGTCGGTAGAGCATGAGACTCTTAATCTCAGGGTCGTGGGTTCGAGCCCCACATTGGGCGTCCATCCTCTTTACCAGCAGGGCCAATTGCCCAGCTACTTGCTGTCACCCAGTGGCCCCTGCTCAACACAAATCCAAGCCTTCCTCTGGAGCTCACAGAATTCTCCATTGTGAAGCAAAGAGATCAATGTTCCTTTCAGGCAATTTCAGCAGAGTGCAGCTAACCCTCCCCAAGTTTGATGAGAAAATGGCAATTATTTCCTTGATAAGCTCATTGCCTGCTTCACCAAACAAAAGAACACCTTAGAGACATTTGCTTGGCCTCATTAAAAAAAAATACAAACTGTGTCTCCCAAAATAAGCAGGTTAAAGCAAGGCTACTATTTCAAACGAGCTGGTAATTGAAAGTGGTCGTAATTGTCTTTAACAATTCATCCACATCAACCAGTACTATGTTGTCAGCCGTTCATGTCTTCTCTGATGTTTGGCTGACACAACGGGCCAAGCCCCACATTGGGCGTCCATCTCCTTTACCAGCAGGGCCAACTGCCCAGCGACTTCTTGTCACATACTGGCCCCTGCTCAACACAAATCCATGCCTACCTCTGGAGCTCACAGAATTCTCAATTGTGAGGCATGGATTTGGCTGTGCAAAAATGAATTATGAGGCCGCTCATGTCTACTCTGATGTTTGGCTGACCTACAGATTGTGCTCTCCTCATTTCTGTTTGGGAAAAACATCTTTTATAGCATTCAAATTTATAGAACAATATGATGGAACATGGTCACACCATATCACACCGATGTAGATTAATGTGAGGATGGAAAACAAATTTGCAAAATGTTTCAATGGTTGGTTACGATTATGGTAGTCAAGGTGTGCAAAGCATTCTGGGTGATGCCCTGTTATACATGTGGTAAATTTCAGTTTGAACTTGACTGCTTACTCTGCATCCCGTGCCATGTTATCAAATTAAAACTATGTACAAGTAAAAATCATGCCATTAAAATGGCATTAATATAAGCAAGTGAACAATAAAGATATCTGTTTTACGTCAGTCAGAAGCCTTTATTTCTTTGGTTGCTTTCAATTTTGGATGGCCAAAAATAGACAGCTACCTGCCCGGTTAGCTCAGTCGGTAGAGCATGAGACTCTTAATCTCAGGGTCGTGGGTTCGAGCCCCACATTGGGCGTCCATCTCCTTTACCAGCAGGGCCAACTGCCCAGCTACTTGCTGTCACCCAGTGGCCCCTGCTCAACACAAATCCATGCCTTCCTCTGAAGCTCACAGATTTCTCACTTGTCTCACTAGGATTTGCCTGTGCAAAAAATGAATTATGTGGCCGTTCATGTCTACTCTGATGTTTGTCTGACCTGCACATTGTGCTCTCCTCATTTCTCTTTGGGGTAAACATTTTTTATAGCATTCAAATTTATAGAACAATATAAAAACAAGTAAAAATCATGCCATTAAAATGGCATTAATATAAGCAAGTGAACAATAAAGATATCTGTTTTATGTTAGTCAGAAGGCCTTCTTTTTTTGGTTGCTTTCAATTTCTGATGGCCAAAATTGCACAGTCAGCTGCCCGGTTAGCTCAGATGGTAGAGCATGAGACTTTTAATCTCAGGGTCGTGGGTTCAAGCCCCACATTGGGCGTCCATGTCCTTTAACAACAGGGCCAACTGCCCAGCTATTTGTTGTCACATACTGGGCCCTGCTTACCACAAATCCATGCCTTCCTCTGGAGCTCACAGAATTCTCAATTGTGAGTCAAAGAGATCAATGTTCCTTACAGGCAACTTCAGCAGAGTGCAGCTAACCCGACCTAAGTTTGATGAGAATTGCTTGCTGCACCAAACAAAAGAGCATGTTAGAGGCATCTGCTTGGCCCCATTAAAAGAAAATACAAACTGTCTCCCAAATGAACCCTGTTAAAGCAAGGCTACTATATCAAAGGAGCTGATAATTGAAAGTGATCCCTTTTGTCTTTAACAATTGCTAAAGCATTTCGTCCACATCAACCAGTACTATGGCTTAGCTGGTTTAAGCACGTCTGGTAAATAGGATAGGACTTCATGGACTATGATATTGCCTCTGCACAAAATGAAATATGGAGCATCAGCCATTCATGTCTACTCTGATGTTTGGGAAAAACATCTTTTATAGCATTCAAATTGATAGAACAATATGATGGAACACGGTCATACCATATCACACCGATGTTGAAAAATGTGAGGATGGAAAACAAATGCCCTAAATGTTTCAATGGCTGGTTTTGATTATGGTAGTCAAGGTGTGCAAAGCATTCTGGGTGATGCCCTGTTATACATGTGGTAAATTTCAGTTTGAATTTGACTGACATTAAAACGATGGACAAGTAAAATCATGCCATTGAAATGGCATTAATATAAGCAAGTGAACAATAAAGATACCTGTTTTACGTCAGCCAGAAGCCTCTATTTCTTTGGTTGCTTTCAATTTTGGATGCCCAAAAATAGACAGATACCTGCCTGGTTAGCTCAGTCGGTAGAGCATGAGACTCTTAATCTCAGGGTCGTGGGTTCGAGCCCCACATAGGGCGTCCATCCTCTTTACCAGCAGGGCCAATTGCCCAGCTACTTGCTGTCACCCAGTGGCCCCTGCTCAACACAAATCCATGCCTTCCTCTGGAGCTCACAGAATTCTCCATTGTGAGGCAAAGAGATCAATGTTCCTTTCAGGCAATTTCAGCAGAGTGCAGCTAACCCTCCCCAAGTTTGATGAGAAAATGGCAATTATTTCCTTGATAAGCTCATTGCCTGCTTCACCAAACAAAAGAACACCTTAGAGACATTTGCTTGGCCTCATTAAAAAAAAATACAAACTGTGTCTCCCAAAATAAGCAGGTTAAAGCAAGGCTACTATTTCAAACGAGCTGATAATTAAAAGTGGTCGTAATTGTCTTTAACAATTCATCCACATCAACCAGTACTATGTTGTCAGCCGTTCATGTCTTCTCTGATGTTTGGCTGACACAACGGGCCAAGCCCCACATTGGGCGTCCATCTCCTTTACCAGCAGGGCCAACTGCCCAGCGACTTCTTGTCACATACTGGCCCCTGCTCAACACAAATCCATGCCTACCTCTGGAGCTCACAGAATTCTCAATTGTGAGGCATGGATTTGGCTGTGCAAAAATGAATTATGAGGCCGCTCATGTCTACTCTGATGTTTGGCTGACCTACAGATTGTGCTCTCCTCATTTCTGTTTGGGAAAAACATCTTTTATAGCATTCAAATTTATAGAACAATATGATGGAACACGGTCACACCATATCACACCGATGTAGATTAATGTGAGGATGGAAAACAAATTTGCAAAATGTTTCAATGGTTGGTTACGATTATGGTAGTCAAGGTGTGCAAAGCATTCTGGGTGATGCCCTGTTATACATGTGGTAAATTTCAGTTTGAACTTGACTGCTTACTCTGCATCCCGTGCCATGTTATCAAATTAAAACTATGTACAAGTAAAAATCATGCCATTAAAATGGCATTAATATAAGCAAGTGAACAATAAAGATATCTGTTTTACGTCAGTCAGAAGCCTTTATTTCTTTGGTTGCTTTCAATTTTGGATGGCCAAAAATAGACAGCTACCTGCCCGGTTAGCTCAGTCGGTAGAGCATGAGACTCTTAATCTCAGGGTCGTGGGTTCGAGCCCCACATTGGGCGTCCATCTCCTTTACCAGCAGGGCCAACTGCCCAGCTACTTGCTGTCACCCAGTGGCCCCTGCTCAACACAAATCCATGCCTTCCTCTGAAGCTCACAGATTTCTCACTTGTCTCACTAGGATTTGCCTGTGCAAAAAATGAATTATGTGGCCGTTCATGTCTACTCTGATGTTTGTCTGACCTGCACATTGTGCTCTCCTCATTTCTCTTTGGGGTAAACATTTTTTATAGCATTCAAATTTATAGAACAATATAAAAACAAGTAAAAATCATGCCATTAAAATGGCATTAATATAAGCAAGTGAACAATAAAGATATCTGTTTTATGTTAGTCAGAAGGCCTTCTTTTTTTGGTTGCTTTCAATTTCTGATGGCCAAAATTGCACAGTCAGCTGCCCGGTTAGCTCAGATGGTAGAGCATGAGACTTTTAATCTCAGGGTCGTGGGTTCAAGCCCCACATTGGGCGTCCATGTCCTTTAACAACAGGGCCAACTGCCCAGCTATTTGTTGTCACATACTGGGCCCTGCTTACCACAAATCCATGCCTTCCTCTGGAGCTCACAGAATTCTCAATTGTGAGTCAAAGAGATCAATGTTCCTTACAGGCAACTTCAGCAGAGTGCAGCTAACCCGACCTAAGTTTGATGAGAATTGCTCACTGCTTGCTGCACCAAACAAAAGAGCATGTTAGAGGCATCTGCTTGGCCCCATTAAAAGAAAATACAAACTGTCTCCCAAATGAACCCTGTTAAAGCAAGGCTACTATATCAAAGGAGCTGATAATTGAAAGTGATCCCTTTTGTCTTTAACAATTGCTAAAGCATTTCGTCCACATCAACCAGTACTATGGCTTAGCTGGTTTAAGCACGTCTGGTAAATAGGATAGGACTTCATGGACTATGATATTGCCTCTGCACAAAATGAAATATGGAGCATCAGCCATTCATGTCTACTCTGATGTTTGGGAAAAACATCTTTTATAGCATTCAAATTGATAGAACAATATGATGGAACACGGTCATACCATATCACACCGATGTTGAAAAATGTGAGGATGGAAAACAAATGCCCTAAATGTTTCAATGGCTGGTTTTGATTATGGTAGTCTAGGTGTGCAAAGCATTCTGGGTGATGCCCTGTTATACATGTGGTAAATTTCAGTTTGAATTTGACTGACATTAAAACGATGGACAAGTAAAATCATGCCATTGAAATGGCATTAATATAAGCAAGTGAACAATAAAGATACCTGTTTTACGTCAGCCAGAAGCCTCTATTTCTTTGGTTGCTTTCAATTTTGGATGCCCAAAAATAGACAGATACCTGCCTGGTTAGCTCAGTCGGTAGAGCATGAGACTCTTAATCTCAGGGTCGTGGGTTCGAGCCCCACATAGGGCGTCCATCCTCTTTACCAGCAGGGCCAATTGCCCAGCTACTTGCTGTCCCCCAGTGGCCCCTGCTCAACACAAATCCATGCCTTCCTCTGGAGCTCACAGAATTCTCCATTGTGAGGCAAAGAGATCAATGTTCCTTTCAGGCAATTTCAGCAGAGTGCAGCTAACCCTCCCCAAGTTTGATGAGAAAATGGCAATTATTTCCTTGATAAGCTCATTGCCTGCTTCACCAAACAAAAGAACACCTTAGAGACATTTGCTTGGCCTCATTAAAAAAAAATACAAACTGTGTCTCCCAAAATAAGCAGGTTAAAGCAAGGCTACTATTTCAAACGAGCTGATAATTGAAAGTGGTCGTAATTGTCTTTAACAATTCATCCACATCAACCAGTACTATGTTGTCAGCCGTTCATGTCTTCTCTGATGTTTGGCTGACACAACGGGCCAAGCCCCACATTGGGCGTCCATCTCCTTTACCAGCAGGGCCAACTGCCCAGCGACTTCTTGTCACATACTGGCCCCTGCTCAACACAAATCCATGCCTACCTCTGGAGCTCACAGAATTCTCAATTGTGAGGCATGGATTTGGCTGTGCAAAAATGAATTATGAGGCCGCTCATGTCTACTCTGATGTTTGGCTGACCTACAGATTGTGCTCTCCTCATTTCTGTTTGGGAAAAACATCTTTTATAGCATTCAAATTTATAGAACAATATGATGGAACACGGTCACACCATATCACACCGATGTAGATTAATGTGAGGATGGAAAACAAATTTGCAAAATGTTTCAATGGTTGGTTACGATTATGGTAGTCAAGGTGTGCAAAGCATTCTGGGTGATGCCCTGTTATACATGTGGTAAATTTCAGTTTGAACTTGACTGCTTACTCTGCATCCCGTGCCATGTTATCAAATTAAAACTATGTACAAGTAAAAATCATGCCATTAAAATGGCATTAATATAAGCAAGTGAACAATAAAGATATCTGTTTTACGTCAGTCAGAAGCCTTTATTTCTTTGGTTGCTTTCAATTTTGGATGGCCAAAAATAGACAGCTACCTGCCCGGTTAGCTCAGTCGGTAGAGCATGAGACTCTTAATCTCAGGGTCGTGGGTTCGAGCCCCACATTGGGCGTCCATCTCCTTTACCAGCAGGGCCAACTGCCCAGCTACTTGCTGTCACCCAGTGGCCCCTGCCCAACACAAATCCATGCCTTCCTCTGAAGCTCACAGATTTCTCACTTGTCTCACTAGGATTTGCCTGTGCAAAAAATGAATTATGTGGCCGTTCATGTCTACTCTGATGTTTGTCTGACCTGCACATTGTGCTCTCCTCATTTCTCTTTGGGGTAAACATTTTTTATAGCATTCAAATTTATAGAACAATATAAAAACAAGTAAAAATCATGCCATTAAAATGGCATTAATATAAGCAAGTGAACAATAAAGATATCTGTTTTATGTCAGTCAGAAGGCCTTCTTTTTTTGGTTGCTTTCAATTTCTGATGGCCAAAATGGCACAGTCAGCTGCCCGGTTAGCTCAGATGGTAGAGCATGAGACTTTTAATCTCAGGGTCGTGGGTTCAAGCCCCACATTGGGCGTCCATGTCCTTTAACAACAGGGCCAACTGCCCAGCTTGTCACATACTGGGCCCTGCTTAACACAAATCCATGCCTTCCTCTGGAGCTCACAGAATTCTCAATTGTGAGTCAAAGAGATCAATGTTCCTTACAGGCAACTTCAGCAGAGTGCAGCTAACCCGACCTAAGTTTGATGAGAATTGCTCACTGCTTGCTGCACCAAACAAAAGAGCATGTTAGAGGCATCTGCTTGGCCCCATTAAAAGAAAATACAAACTGTCTCCCAAATGAACCCTGTTAAAGCAAGGCTACTATATCAAAGGAGCTGATAATTGAAAGTGATCCCTTTTGTCTTTAACAATTGCTAAAGCATTTCGTCCACATCAACCAGTACTATGGCTTAGCTGGTTTAAGCACGTCTGGTAAATAGGATAGGACTTCATGCACTATGATATTGCCTCTGCACAAAATGAAATATGGAACATCAGCCATTCATGTCTACTCTGATGTTTGGGAAAAACATTTTGTATAGCATTCAAATTGATAGAACAATATGATGGAACACGGTCATACCATATCACACCGATGTTGAAAAATGTGAGGATGGAAAACAAATGCCCTAAATGTTTCAATGGCTGGTTTTGATTATGGTAGTCTAGGTGTGCAAAGCATTCTGGGTGATGCCCTGTTATACATGTGGTAAATTTCAGTTTGAATTTGACTGACATTAAAACGATGGACAAGTAAAATCATGCCATTGAAATGGCATTAATATAAGCAAGTGAACAATAAAGATACCTGGTTTACGTCAGCCAGAAGCCTCTATTTCTTTGGTTGCTTTCAATTTTGGATGCCCAAAAATAGACAGATACCTGCCTGGTTAGCTCAGTCGGTAGAGCATGAGACTCTTAATCTCAGGGTCGTGGGTTCGAGCCCCACATTGGGCGTCCATCCTCTTTACCAGCAGGGCCAATTGCCCAGCTACTTGCTGTCACCCAGTGGCCCCTGCTCAACACAAATCCAAGCCTTCCTCTGGAGCTCACAGAATTCTCCATTGTGAAGCAAAGAGATCAATGTTCCTTTCAGGCAATTTCAGCAGAGTGCAGCTAACCCTCCCCAAGTTTGATGAGAAAATGGCAATTATTTCCTTGATAAGCTCATTGCCTGCTTCACCAAACAAAAGAACACCTTAGAGACATTTGCTTGGCCTCATTAAAAAAAAATACAAACTGTGTCTCCCAAAATAAGCAGGTTAAAGCAAGGCTACTATTTCAAACGAGCTGGTAATTGTCTTTAACAATTCATCCACATCAACCAGTACTATGTTGTCAGCCGTTCATGTCTTCTCTGATGTTTGGCTGACACAACGGGCCAAGCCCCACATTGGGCGTCCATCTCCTTTACCAGCAGGGCCAACTGCCCAGCGACTTCTTGTCACATACTGGCCCCTGCTCAACACAAATCCATGCCTACCTCTGGAGCTCACAGAATTCTCAATTGTGAGGCATGGATTTGCCTGTGCAAAAATGAATTATGAGGCCGCTCATGTCTACTCTGATGTTTGGCTGACCTACAGATTGTGCTCTCCTCATTTCTGTTTGGGAAAAACATCTTTTATAGCATTCAAATTTATAGAACAATATGATGGAACACGGTCACACCATATCACACCGATGTAGATTAATGTGAGGATGGAAAACAAATTTGCAAAATGTTTCAATGGTTGGTTACGATTATGGTAGTCAAGGTGTGCAAAGCATTCTGGGTGATGCCCTGTTATACATGTGGTAAATTTCAGTTTGAACTTGACTGCTTACTCTGCATCCCGTGCCATGTTATCAAATTAAAACTATGTACAAGTAAAAATCATGCCATTAAAATGGCATTAATATAAGCAAGTGAACAATAAAGATATCTGTTTTACGTCAGTCAGAAGCCTTTATTTCTTTGGTTGCTTTCAATTTTGGATGGCCAAAAATAGACAGCTACCTGCCCGGTTAGCTCAGTCGGTAGAGCATGAGACTCTTAATCTCAGGGTCGTGGGTTCGAGCCCCACATTGGGCGTCCATCTCCTTTACCAGCAGGGCCAACTGCCCAGCTACTTGCTGTCACCCAGTGGCCCCTGCTCAACACAAATCCATGCCTTCCTCTGAAGCTCACAGATTTCTCACTTGTCTCACTAGGATTTGCCTGTGCAAAAAATGAATTATGTGGCCGTTCATGTCTACTCTGATGTTTGTCTGACCTGCACATTGTGCTCTCCTCATTTCTCTTTGGGGTAAACATTTTTTATAGCATTCAAATTTATAGAACAATATAAAAACAAGTAAAAATCATGCCATTAAAATGGCATTAATATAAGCAAGTGAACAATAAAGATATCTGTTTTATGTCAGTCAGAAGGCCTTCTTTTTTTGGTTGCTTTCAATTTCTGATGGCCAAAATTGCACAGTCAGCTGCCCGGTTAGCTCAGATGGTAGAGCATGAGACTTTTAATCTCAGGGTCGTGGGTTCAAGCCCCACATTGGGCGTCCATGTCCTTTAACAACAGGGCCAACTGCCCAGCTATTTGTTGTCACATACTGGGCCCTGCTTACCACAAATCCATGCCTTCCTCTGGAGCTCACAGAATTCTCAATTGTGAGTCAAAGAGATCAATGTTCCTTACAGGCAACTTCAGCAGAGTGCAGCTAACCCGACCTAAGTTTGATGAGAATTGCTCACTGCTTGCTGCACCAAACAAAAGAGCATGTTAGAGGCATCTGCTTGGCCCCATTAAAAGAAAATACAAACTGTCTCCCAAATGAACCCTGTTAAAGCAAGGCTACTATATCAAAGGAGCTGATAATTGAAAGTGATCCCTTTTGTCTTTAACAATTGCTAAAGCATTTCGTCCACATCAACCAGTACTATGGCTTAGCTGGTTTAAGCACGTCTGGTAAATAGGATAGGACTTCATGGACTATGATATTGCCTCTGCACAAAATGAAATATGGAGCATCAGCCATTCATGTCTACTCTGATGTTTGGGAAAAACATCTTTTATAGCATTCAAATTGATAGAACAATATGATGGAACACGGTCATACCATATCACACCGATGTTGAAAAATGTGAGGATGGAAAACAAATGCCCTAAATGTTTCAATGGCTGGTTTTGATTATGGTAGTCTAGGTGTGCAAAGCATTCTGGGTGATGCCCTGTTATACATGTGGTAAATTTCAGTTTGAATTTGACTGACATTAAAACGATGGACAAGTAAAATCATGCCATTGAAATGGCATTAATATAAGCAAGTGAACAATAAAGATACCTGTTTTACGTCAGCCAGAAGCCTCTATTTCTTTGGTTGCTTTCAATTTTGGATGCCCAAAAATAGACAGATACCTGCCTGGTTAGCTCAGTCGGTAGAGCATGAGACTCTTAATCTCAGGGTCGTGGGTTCGAGCCCCACATAGGGCGTCCATCCTCTTTACCAGCAGGGCCAATTGCCCAGCTACTTGCTGTCACCCAGTGGCCCCTGCTCAACACAAATCCATGCCTTCCTCTGGAGCTCACAGAATTCTCCATTGTGAGGCAAAGAGATCAATGTTCCTTTCAGGCAATTTCAGCAGAGTGCAGCTAACCCTCCCCAAGTTTGATGAGAAAATGGCAATTATTTCCTTGATAAGCTCATTGCCTGCTTCACCAAACAAAACAACACCTTAGAGACATTTGCTTGGCCTCATTAAAAAAAAATACAAACTGTGTCTCCCAAAATAAGCAGGTTAAAGCAAGGCTACTATTTCAAACGAGCTGATAATTGAAAGTGGTCGTAATTGTCTTTAACAATTCATCCACATCAACCAGTACTATGTTGTCAGCCGTTCATGTCTTCTCTGATGTTTGGCTGACACAACGGGCCAAGCCCCACATTGGGCGTCCATCTCCTTTACCAGCAGGGCCAACTGCCCAGCGACTTCTTGTCACATACTGGCCCCTGCTCAACACAAATCCATGCCTACCTCTGGAGCTCACAGAATTCTCAATTGTGAGGCATGGATTTGGCTGTGCAAAAATGAATTATGAGGCCGCTCATGTCTACTCTGATGTTTGGCTGACCTACAGATTGTGCTCTCCTCATTTCTGTTTGGGAAAAACATCTTTTATAGCATTCAAATTTATAGAACAATATGATGGAACACGGTCACACCATATCACACCGATGTAGATTAATGTGAGGATGGAAAACAAATTTGCAAAATGTTTCAATGGTTGGTTACGATTATGGTAGTCAAGGTGTGCAAAGCATTCTGGGTGATGCCCTGTTATACATGTGGTAAATTTCAGTTTGAACTTGACTGCTTACTCTGCATCCCGTGCCATGTTATCAAATTAAAACTATGTACAAGTAAAAATCATGCCATTAAAATGGCATTAATATAAGCAAGTGAACAATAAAGATATCTGTTTTACGTCAGTCAGAAGCCTTTATTTCTTTGGTTGCTTTCAATTTTGGATGGCCAAAAATAGACAGCTACCTGCCCGGTTAGCTCAGTCGGTAGAGCATGAGACTCTTAATCTCAGGGTCGTGGGTTCGAGCCCCACATTGGGCGTCCATCTCCTTTACCAGCAGGGCCAACTGCCCAGCTACTTGCTGTCACCCAGTGGCCCCTGCTCAACACAAATCCATGCCTTCCTCTGAAGCTCACAGATTTCTCACTTGTCTCACTAGGATTTGCCTGTGCAAAAAATGAATTATGTGGCCGTTCATGTCTACTCTGATGTTTGTCTGACCTGCACATTGTGCTCTCCTCATTTCTCTTTGGGGTAAACATTTTTTATAGCATTCAAATTTATAGAACAATATAAAAACAAGTAAAAATCATGCCATTAAAATGGCATTAATATAAGCAAGTGAACAATAAAGATATCTGTTTTATGTTAGTCAGAAGGCCTTCTTTTTTTGGTTGCTTTCAATTTCTGATGGCCAAAATTGCACAGTCAGCTGCCCGGTTAGCTCAGATGGTAGAGCATGAGACTTTTAATCTCAGGGTCGTGGGTTCAAGCCCCACATTGGGCGTCCATGTCCTTTAACAACAGGGCCAACTGCCCAGCTATTTGTTGTCACATACTGGGCCCTGCTTACCACAAATCCATGCCTTCCTCTGGAGCTCACAGAATTCTCAATTGTGAGTCAAAGAGATCAATGTTCCTTACAGGCAACTTCAGCAGAGTGCAGCTAACCCGACCTAAGTTTGATGAGAATTGCTCACTGCTTGCTGCACCAAACAAAAGAGCATGTTAGAGGCATCTGCTTGGCCCCATTAAAAGAAAATACAAACTGTCTCCCAAATGAACCCTGTTAAAGCAAGGCTACTATATCAAAGGAGCTGATAATTGAAAGTGATCCCTTTTGTCTTTAACAATTGCTAAAGCATTTCGTCCACATCAACCAGTACTATGGCTTAGCTGGTTTAAGCACGTCTGGTAAATAGGATAGGACTTCATGGACTATGATATTGCCTCTGCACAAAATGAAATATGGAGCATCAGCCATTCATGTCTACTCTGATGTTTGGGAAAAACATCTTTTATAGCATTCAAATTGATAGAACAATATGATGGAACACGGTCATACCATATCACACCGATGTTGAAAAATGTGAGGATGGAAAACAAATGCCCTAAATGTTTCAATGGCTGGTTTTGATTATGGTAGTCTAGGTGTGCAAAGCATTCTGGGTGATGCCCTGTTATACATGTGGTAAATTTCAGTTTGAATTTGACTGACATTAAAACGATGGACAAGTAAAATCATGCCATTGAAATGGCATTAATATAAGCAAGTGAACAATAAAGATACCTGTTTTACGTCAGCCAGAAGCCTCTATTTCTTTGGTTGCTTTCAATTTTGGATGCCCAAAAATAGACAGATACCTGCCTGGTTAGCTCAGTCGGTAGAGCATGAGACTCTTAATCTCAGGGTCGTGGGTTCGAGCCCCACATAGGGCGTCCATCCTCTTTACCAGCAGGGCCAATTGCCCAGCTACTTGCTGTCACCCAGTGGCCCCTGCTCAACACAAATCCATGCCTTCCTCTGGAGCTCACAGAATTCTCCATTGTGAGGCAAAGAGATCAATGTTCCTTTCAGGCAATTTCAGCAGAGTGCAGCTAACCCTCCCCAAGTTTGATGAGAAAATGGCAATTATTTCCTTGATAAGCTCATTGCCTGCTTCACCAAACAAAACAACACCTTAGAGACATTTGCTTGGCCTCATTAAAAAAAAATACAAACTGTGTCTCCCAAAATAAGCAGGTTAAAGCAAGGCTACTATTTCAAACGAGCTGATAATTGAAAGTGGTCGTAATTGTCTTTAACAATTCATCCACATCAACCAGTACTATGTTGTCAGCCGTTCATGTCTTCTCTGATGTTTGGCTGACACAACGGGCCAAGCCCCACATTGGGCGTCCATCTCCTTTACCAGCAGGGCCAACTGCCCAGCGACTTCTTGTCACATACTGGCCCCTGCTCAACACAAATCCATGCCTACCTCTGGAGCTCACAGAATTCTCAATTGTGAGGCATGGATTTGGCTGTGCAAAAATGAATTATGAGGCCGCTCATGTCTACTCTGATGTTTGGCTGACCTACAGATTGTGCTCTCCTCATTTCTGTTTGGGAAAAACATCTTTTATAGCATTCAAATTTATAGAACAATATGATGGAACACGGTCACACCATATCACACCGATGTAGATTAATGTGAGGATGGAAAACAAATTTGCAAAATGTTTCAATGGTTGGTTACGATTATGGTAGTCAAGGTGTGCAAAGCATTCTGGGTGATGCCCTGTTATACATGTGGTAAATTTCAGTTTGAACTTGACTGCTTACTCTGCATCCCGTGCCATGTTATCAAATTAAAACTATGTACAAGTAAAAATCATGCCATTAAAATGGCATTAATATAAGCAAGTGAACAATAAAGATATCTGTTTTACGTCAGTCAGAAGCCTTTATTTCTTTGGTTGCTTTCAATTTTGGATGGCCAAAAATAGACAGCTACCTGCCCGGTTAGCTCAGTCGGTAGAGCATGAGACTCTTAATCTCAGGGTCGTGGGTTCGAGCCCCACATTGGGCGTCCATCTCCTTTACCAGCAGGGCCAACTGCCCAGCTACTTGCTGTCACCCAGTGGCCCCTGCTCAACACAAATCCATGCCTTCCTCTGAAGCTCACAGATTTCTCACTTGTCTCACTAGGATTTGCCTGTGCAAAAAATGAATTATGTGGCCGTTCATGTCTACTCTGATGTTTGTCTGACCTGCACATTGTGCTCTCCTCATTTCTCTTTGGGGTAAACATTTTTTATAGCATTCAAATTTATAGAACAATATAAAAACAAGTAAAAATCATGCCATTAAAATGGCATTAATATAAGCAAGTGAACAATAAAGATATCTGTTTTATGTTAGTCAGAAGGCCTTCTTTTTTTGGTTGCTTTCAATTTCTGATGGCCAAAATTGCACAGTCAGCTGCCCGGTTAGCTCAGATGGTAGAGCATGAGACTTTTAATCTCAGGGTCGTGGGTTCAAGCCCCACATTGGGCGTCCATGTCCTTTAACAACAGGGCCAACTGCCCAGCTATTTGTTGTCACATACTGGGCCCTGCTTACCACAAATCCATGCCTTCCTCTGGAGCTCACAGAATTCTCAATTGTGAGTCAAAGAGATCAATGTTCCTTACAGGCAACTTCAGCAGAGTGCAGCTAACCCGACCTAAGTTTGATGAGAATTGCTCACTGCTTGCTGCACCAAACAAAAGAGCATGTTAGAGGCATCTGCTTGGCCCCATTAAAAGAAAATACAAACTGTCTCCCAAATGAACCCTGTTAAAGCAAGGCTACTATATCAAAGGAGCTGATAATTGAAAGTGATCCCTTTTGTCTTTAACAATTGCTAAAGCATTTCGTCCACATCAACCAGTACTATGGCTTAGCTGGTTTAAGCACGTCTGGTAAATAGGATAGGACTTCATGGACTATGATATTGCCTCTGCACAAAATGAAATATGGAGCATCAGCCATTCATGTCTACTCTGATGTTTGGGAAAAACATCTTTTATAGCATTCAAATTGATAGAACAATATGATGGAACACGGTCATACCATATCACACCGATGTTGAAAAATGTGAGGATGGAAAACAAATGCCCTAAATGTTTCAATGGCTGGTTTTGATTATGGTAGTCTAGGTGTGCAAAGCATTCTGGGTGATGCCCTGTTATACATGTGGTAAATTTCAGTTTGAATTTGACTGACATTAAAACGATGGACAAGTAAAATCATGCCATTGAAATGGCATTAATATAAGCAAGTGAACAATAAAGATACCTGTTTTACGTCAGCCAGAAGCCTCTTTTTCTTCTTCATCGCTACTTCTGTAACTACCTGAGACTATTCATTTTACTGTTTTCCCCGCTGAAACTGGATCTGTGGCTTGCCAGCTTGTCAGCTCCCAGCCCTGTCGTCTCGCTGCTAGCCCTCCCTGCTAGCTTGCGCCGCTCCCCGGACTTTCTGGCCATCGCTACTTCTCTTTCGGCACAATGCTGCAACTACCTGAGGCTACTAATTCTACTGTTTTTCTGCTGAAACTGGATGAGAGGCTTGCCACTTTGTCAGCTCCCAGAATGTCATCTCGCCGCTAGCCCTTCATGCTAGCCAGCGCCGCTACCGCCGCTAGTATTGCTAGCTGAGATAGGCGCTCACCTGTTGCGGAGATGGTGCTCTTCAAATACTCTGCATTGGAACTCATGAATCTCCCCTGTCACTCCACTCCAAACTGCCTCGCCAACATAAAATCCATCGGACTTCTGCGCCGCCCTCGCTATGTCCACAGGGCTGCTCGCTCTAAGTCTGTTTCCTTAGATCAAACTATTCCTTCCATAATGTCGAATCAGTGGAGGCAACGTCATCACAGCAAATCATGTGTGCATTCTGTTCTGCAGCCGCTGGTCTGTGTTGACAGGCTCGTCCCTCCCAACTCGCCTGCCTCACCTTCCAGTTGGACTGTTTTAACCTCACACAGCACGTTCAAGGTCCCACCCACGCCCAAGGCCAACACTTGATCTGGTGTGCACTACTGGCACCTCTCCTTCCCATCTTCAGTGCACTGATCTGGTTGTTTCTGTCCACCATGCTGTCCTGTTCACTGTTCCTGTCCCCCTGTCCAAGCAATCCGTTAAACGCACCATCATGTTCAGGAACCTCAAGTCATTGAGTACACCAGCCCTGATCAATACCCTTGCGACCCACCTGGCCCTAGCCTGGTTGCCCACTACAAGTCTGCCCTCTCCCTTAGCCTCAGTTCTCTTTCCCTGCTCACATCAGCTCACATGGCTTTTCATATCACTGCTATGCGGATGATGCTCAACTCTATCTGTCCTTCCCACCCGACGACCCCACTGTCTCGACGCGGATCTCGGATTGTCTCGCTGACATATCCACATGGATGAAGGATTATCATCTTCAACTAAATCTGGCGAAAACGGAACTGCTGGTCTTCCCGGCCAAACAAGGTATTTATCACAACATTTATATTAAAATTGACTCTCTATCTCTTGTTCCTACCAAGGCTGCAAGGAATCTTGGTGTCATTATTGATGACCAACTGACATTCTCGGACCATGTTGCCGCCGTCTCCCCGTCCTGCCGCTTCGCACTATTCAACATCCGAAAAGTCAGGCCGTACCTGACCCAATATGCCACTCAACTGCTGGTACAAACCTTGGTGATGTCCCGTCTCGACTACTGCAACGCCCTCTTAACAGGCTTGCCGGCCTGTGCGGTGAAGGCACTACAGATGATACAGAATGCGGCGGCGCAACTGGTGTTCAACCAGCCAAAGAGGGCACATGTCACTCCGCTGCTCATCGAGCTCCACTGGTTACCTGTAGCCGCCCGCATCAAGTTCAAGTCTCTTATGCTGGCCTACAGACTGATTGCTGGAAATGCTCCCACCTACTTAAATGCTCTTGTAAGAGCACATGTTGCCACCCGGATGCTGCGCTCGTCAAATGAGCGTCGCCTGGCTCTGCCGGCCATACAGCCACGGCAATCCAGGTTATTCTCATTTGTAGTTCCACGTTGGTGGAACGAGCTGCCAAAAATGACCAGAGCAGGGACCTCCCTCTCTGTCTTTAAGAAGCACTTGAAGACCCAGCTCTTCAGTGAGTACCTCCTGTCCTAACCTAAAATTACTTAGCACCACCTTGCAGTATTTATTGTTACACTAATGTTGTTGTTACACTAATGTCTCTGTCGCAATGTAGCTTGAATGTTATTCTCCCTTGTAAGTCGCTTTGGATAAAAGCGTCTGCTAAATGACTAAATGTAAATGTAATGTAAATGCTCAAACCCGGACTGTCTCCTTCACTTGCCCTGCCCCCGGTACACCTCTGAACTCTCCACCATGAAGGTCAGCGGCTGTCAGGCTTCACTGTCCACCTTGACGCCTTAAAACAGCATGTGATCTCCTACAAAGAAGCTCTCTCCAGAACGAAGATCCAATACTACTCAACCCTTATTGGCAATCAGCAAAGCCACCCCGGAATGCTTTTCTCCACCATGAACCGGCTGCTCCGCCCCCCTGATCCCACTCAATCCCCCGACCCCTCTGACCGCTGCTCCATGTTCAAGGAGTTTTTCATGCCAAAGTGGACACCATATACCAGCATCTCCAATCGCCTGCCCTCCCACACACCCCAATCACAGGGTGTTGCCCCAGCTGCCCGCCCACCCCAGTGCTGTCTTTCCTCCTTCTCCCCTGTGGATGCACCACAAATTATTATGCTGGTCACCAAGGCCAAGGCATCCACCTGCTCTCTGGACCCCATGCCCACAGCCCTGGTCAAGGCATGCCTTCCCTCCCTCTCCCCTGTCTTGGTGGCATCATTAACGCCTCCTTGTAATCCGGCACGGTTCCCACCAGCTTCATAATGGCCTCAATCACACCAATCATAAAGACGCCTGGTCTCGACCCGAACAACCTCAATCACTACTTCCCGATCTCCAACCTTCCGTTCCTAAGCAAAATCCTGGAACGAGCAGCTGCTGCCCAACTCCAACAGCACATGAGCACATAAACATGAGCTTCACGAACCCCTTCAATCCAGATTCAGAACCCACCACAGCACAGATCGCCCTCATTAAAATCACTAACGACCTCCTCATTGCTGCTGATGCAGGCTACATCAGTATCCTCATCCACCTTGACCTCTCAGCTGCCTTTGACAGTCTCCCACATACAGTGGGGCAAAAAAGTATTTAGTCAGCCACCAATTGCGCAAGTTCTCCCACTTAAAAAGATGAGAGAGGCCTGTTATTTTCATCATAGGTTCACCTCAACTATGAGAGACAAAATGAGAAAAAAAAAATCCAAAAAATCACATTGTCTGATTTTTAAAGAATTTATTTGCGAATTATGGTGGAAATAAGTATTTGGTCAATAACAAAAGTTCATCTCAATACTTTGTTATATACCCTTTGTTTGCAATGACAGAGGTCAAACGTTTTCTGTAAGTCTTCACAAGGTTTTCACACACTGTTGCTGGTATTTTGGCCCATTCCTCCATGCAGATCTCCTCTAGAGCGGTGATGTTTTGGGGCTGTCGCTGGGCAACACGGACTTTCAACTCCCTCCAAAGATTTTCTATGGGGTTGAGATCTGGAGACTGGCTAGGCCACTCCAGGACCTTGAAATGCTTGTTACGAAGCCACTCCTTCGTTGCCCAGGCGGTGTGTTTGGGATCATTGTCATGCTGAAAGACCCAGCCACGTTTCATCTTCAATGCCCTTGCTGATGGAAGGAGGTTTTCACTCAAAATCTCACGATACATGGCCCCATTCATTCTTTCCTTTACACGGATCAGTCGTCCTGGTCCCTTGGCAGAAAAACAGCCCCAAAGCATGATGTTTCCACCCCCATGCTTCACAGTAGGTATGGTGTTCTTTGGATGCAACTCAGCTTTCTTTCTCCTCCAAACACGACAAGTTGAGTTCTCACCAAAAAGTTATATTTTGGTTTCATCTGAACATATGACATTCTCCCAATCCTCTTCTGGATCATCCAAATGCTCTCTAGCAAACTTCAGACGGGCCTGGACATGTAGTGGCTTAAGCAGGGGGACACGTCTGGCACTGCAGGATTTGAGTCCCTGGCGGCGTAGTGTGTTACTGATGGTAGCCTTTGTTACTTTGGTCCCAGCTCTCTGCAGGTCATTCACTAGGTCCCCCCGTGTGGTTCTGGGATGTTTGCTCACCGTTCTTGTGATCATTTTGACCCCACGGGGTGAGATCTTGCGTGGAGCCCCAGATCGAGGGAGTTTATCAGTGGTCTTGTATGTCTTCCATTTTCTAATAATTGCTCCTACAGTTGATTTCTTCACAACAAGCTGCTTACCTATGCAGATTCAGTCTTCCCAGCCTGGTGCAGGTCTATAATTTTTTTTCTAGTGTCCTTTGACAGCTCCTTGGTCTTGGCCATAGTGGAGTTTGGAGTGTGACTGTTTGAGGTTGTGGACAGGTGTCTTTTATACTGATAACGAGTTCAAACAGGTGCCATTAATACAGGTAACGAGTGGAGGACAGAGGAGCCTCTTCAAGAAAAAGTTACAGGTCTGTGAAAGCCAGAAATCTTTCTTGTTTGTAGGTGACCAAATACTTATTTAACCGATGAATTTACCAATTAATTCATTAAAAATCCTACAATGTGATTTCCTGGATTCTTTCCCCCCATTCTGTCTCTCATTGTTGAGGTATACCTATGATGAAAATTACAGGCCCCTCTCATCTTTTTAAGTGGGAGAACTTGCACAATTGGTGGCTGACTAAATACTTTTTTGCCCCACTGTATATCCTGCTCCACTGTCTATCTGGCTACCTTGGCCTCTCCGGTACAGCACTCTCCTGATTCCAATCCTACCTCACCAACAGGAAGCAGTTTGTCTCTATCGGAGACTCCTGCTCCTCCCCTGGCCCAGTTGACCAAATCGTGCCTCAAGGCTCCGTGCTTGGGCCCCTCCTCTTCACCATTTACATGCTCCCCCTTGGTCAGATCATACGCCACCACGGTCTGTGCTTCCATACCTACGCAGATGACACCCAGCTTTACTTCAGCACAAAACCATCCTCCCGCCTCTCCCCTCAGTCTCTTCTGAACTGCCTCCACGACATCAAAGTCTGGATGTCTTCAAACCTGCTCAAACTCAACAATAACAAAACTGAACTCATGGTTGTGGCTCCCAAGGCGCTGCTCAGGAAGGTTGGAGATCTCGACTTGGTTGTTGATGGCTGCTCCATCTTCCCATCCCCCGAAGTACGCAACCTAGGTTTTATCTTTGATTCATGCCTTTCATTCCACTCACATCAAATCCATAACGAAATCTGCCTTCTTCCACCTCAAGAACATCTCCAGACTCTGCCCATCACTGTCAGAGTCCGTGGCTGAAACATTCGCTTTCATCACCTCCCGTCTGGACCACTGCAATGGAGTCCTGTCCAGGCTCCAGTACGTTCAAAACTCTGCTGCCAGAGTTCTCACCCGCACCAAGCCCTGGCAGCACATCACCCCCACCCTCTCCACTGGCTCCCTGTCAAATACCGTATCTCCTATAAAACCCTACTTTAAACCTCGGACACGGCTCTGCTCTCCACCCCCCGCACGAGGCTTCGAACTTTCGGGGACAGGGCCTTCAGTGTGGCAGCCCCCACCCTCTGGAACGCTCCATCCTGCCACCTTCAAGAACCTGCTAAAAACCTGCCTCTTCAACGAGGCCTTACTGCCACCGACACTTTTTTGCTTTCTTTTTCTGTTATCTTTTTTCGATTTTCTACCCCGTCTTGTTTCATTATCTACGCTGCCTTGTTTGTTTTTCCGTTGTAATGTGTCCTTGGGTTCGCGAAAGGCGCAGTGAAATCCCAGTTATGATTATTACATTGTTATATATTTTTCACATTTTTCAATATCATTTATATTGTTATATATTTTTCATACTATGAAATATTTTTCATATTGTTATATACTTTCACATTGTTATATATATTATATAGTTATATATTTTACATGTTAAATATTTTTCATATTTTGAGGTGTAAACAAGGTGTAAACAGTGTACATTAGGTGTAAACATGGTGTGAACAGTGTATATGAGGTGTAAACAGTGTATGAGGTGTAAACATGGTGTAAATATTGTACATTGGGTGTACACATGGTGTAAACAGTGTATATGAGGTGTAAACATGGTGTAAATATTGTACATGAGGTGTAAACATGGTGTAAACAGTGTATATGAGGTGTACACATGGTGTAAATATTGTACATGAGGTGTAAACATGGTGTAAACAGTGTATATGAGGTTTTAACATGGTGTCAACAGTGTGCATGAGGTGTAAACATGGTGTAAATGGTGTACATGAGGTGTAGAAATGGTGTAAACTGTATATGAGGTGTAAACAGTGTATGTGAGGTTGTGGCTGAAACGATTGATCAAGCAGCAGGATCTAAATCATTTGACACTTTATAGATTTAATCTCTCGGCCGATGTTTCCAACAATAAATATATTATTTTTTACAGGAAATGAACAACAGGAAGTGACGACCCTGCAGCTCTGCTCATGTTTTTCAGTCGGTTCCTGGAGGCTTAGAACCATCAGAGGGTTCCAGTGAGAACGCACAACACACTAAAGTGAACAACAAGACTAAATCAACCAAACAAATCAAACAAACAAATCAAATCAATCACGGGTGAAAGGATCTGAATAATGAGCACCGTAGAACGGGACAATTTGTTCTAGACCAAACAAAAGGAGCAGAAGGCAGCGCCTCAGAACCTCCAGAACCTCCAGCTCCTGTCCTTGAACAGCATGGAACTCTGCTGTCGGAACCACGAGTGTCCAGGCTCCTTCTGGATCTGAGGGGGCAGGGTCTGTAGATCCTTCAGGTTCTACGTTCTTCTGGATCCTGAGGTTTTAGAAGCTCTACGGCTTTTGGAACCGGGATTTCTAGAACAGGATGGTTCTGGAGTTTCCTGGATCCGGGAAGGTCCAGAACCTTTTTGGGTCGGCAGTGTTCCGGATTCATGTCTGATGGTCTGTGGATGTGAGAGGTTCTAGAAGTTGGAAGGTTCTACGATGGTCGGGACCTTGGGCGTTCCAGAGCCCTCAGGTTCTCGAGTCCTCTGGGTCGGGCTTCTCCTGTCTTCTAGAACATGGCCGAGCGGAGCTCCTGGCTGAAGGCCGCTCCCAAGTTCAGGTCTCTGGACATCAGCTCCTCCTCCACGTTCTCCAGCGCCCACTTGTGTTCCACGATCTCCAGGGCCTCCCACTCACTCTGGAGGGAGGACACACACACACACACACAGTATATATATTACTAATATATCAAATGTCAAAGCAAGCTGTGTTATTTTGAACGTTTGCTCCACCTGTAGTGAAGATGGCACCGACACGTGTTGTGTTTGTAGCCTAGCGACAGTGGAGTGGATGACGTCCCACGGCGTCTCTGCACGCGCCCGTGGAGGGATGTAAACAAACAACAATGCAACAACTACCTGCGCCGACCGCCAGCAGCTCCACCTCCCGACTGCAGATGTCCTGGGTTGCACCACCCGATGTGAATGAAGAGGGCGACTCCCCCTCCATGGCTGCACAGCTGACGCTAAGCTAAGGCTAAGCTAACGGCAAAACGGTGGAGTTACACACCCAAGCTTCTGTCGGTAGCGATGGGGAACGTGCGCTCGCTGGCCAACAAGACGGAGGAGCTAGCTGCCCAGGTGAGGATCCACAAGATCTACAGGCAGCGTCGTTTACTGCTCCACGGTAACACGGCAACACTCCAGACGCTTACATGGATTTATTGATTCATACGGTGGGAGCGCACTGGGACGCTCCTCCGCCACGGGGTGAACGTTTGGGCCCCGGGCAGTGAGAGCTGCTGTTCCCTTGAATAAATGAGGTTTGGCACCGTCTTGCAGATAAGAACGATTTCCATAGGATGGAAAGAGATCCACACAATGTGTGTTGGAGAAAAAGTTAAAAGTGAAAAATAAGGACAAAAAAAAGATACCGGACTTGCGTTTTCCTTGTTATGATTTGAGCAAATTATTTTATGCTAAACACAGCACCTTGGGTTTCTGGACAATAGTTATCATTGCTTTGGGTTCATTTATTTTCAATTAACATACAAAAAGCAAACGTTTGTCCACTGCCATGTTGATAAGAATATTGAAATATATCCTTTGAAGCTACATTTTGAACATATGAAAAATGTCTGATTCATTGCAATTCAATATTTCAATTGATTGACAGGCCAAATATTTTTGTGACAATTACATTATTGTTATTGCTCAGCGTTTATTTTTTATTTAATCGAATTTATTTTTCGAGCTAAAAGTATCTTGAACGCAACAACAGCAGAACCGTGAAGGTTACTTTATTGGAAGTAGAAGAACGTTGGTGCAACCTGACAAGTTTGAGGGGCGGGGCGCTTTGTGACATCATCATCATCATCCCCAGTTCTATAAGTCCAAGCTTCGTCTCTCGGAACTCATCCCCCTCCGGCGACTTGCGCCCTGCGGACTGCAAAGCGTTCGCAGACAACCCGCGCAGACAGACAGCTTGAGCCGGCGCTGCGTTCTAAGGAAACTGGAAAAACTGTAACTCGTGCTGCGTTTCACAAAACCCTGAAAACTAAAAATGTTCAAAGGAGATGTTTTCACACCACAGGAAGTTCTAAGAACCTTTGGAGGAAGCAACCTTTTCTTTTGTGTCCGCACTGAATCATCCAGGAGCGATGGTAATTGGTAAAACACGGAACCTCGGAAAACTGTAATACATACCTAACACGACTGAAAGGACCCCGTGTATTGCTGCCTGCAAATATATTTATTATTGTATTTATTCATCATTTAGTCATCACCTTCAAAACCTTAGACCATGACTATACATTCAACTGTATAATATTCCTATTGGAAGAGACGTGTCTACTAGAAATGTTCTGGTTCTAGGAACAGTCTGAACAGTGGGAGGTGTTTGTCCTATATGACCTCTGACCTTGAAGGCCTTGTTGGGGTCGGGGGGCATCGCCATGGCAGCGCCCGTCATCTGGTCCTGCATGACACGCGACTGGTCGGCGGCTGAAAACAAATAGAAATAATAAACTGATGGAGTTGTAAAAGTGAACTTCAACTCATGAGCGACTGTGGTGGTTTCCTTTCAGAGGGAAGTTGTTGCTGACTTCAGTACCACATTGAAAATCAACAGCTTTTCAAATCAATCAGAAATCGAAACAATAGAATTCAATCGTATCATCCAAAGTGAACCAGCCAGCCAGCCAGCCAGCCAGCCAATCAATCAACCAGCCAATCAACCAATCAACCCGTCCAGCGGTGCTGCAGGTGCTACTGACCGTTGTCCTGTCCCAGGATCAGAGTGTACATGCTCCTCAGTCCAAACACGTTGAGGAAGTACCAGGAGGCCGAGCTCACCCTGGTCAACACACATTAAAGTGGTAATCCGTCACATGTCGTCCTTTGTTTATCTGGTACTTTATAAGAAACAGACATTCAGTGTGTTGGCATTGTGCGTGTGCTGCTCTATATGCGGTTTCCATGGTTGGTGGCAGGGTCCGCCACAGCTGCGATGAATTAGCTAAAGCAGCTGTAAACTGTGGATGAAAATAACAAATGTTACTGGGAAAGTGTGTGTGTGTGAATGTGTATGTGTTACCAGGAAGCGTCCAGTGAAAGCAGCTCGATTCCTCTCTGCAGCATCGGTTTAAACCTCAGTGTGAGCGGGAAGGGAACCTTAGCTGGAGAGAGGGCATTACTACTGACCGTACACACACTACAGACTGTACACACACTACAGACTGATTCTGCAGTTTAATGACATACTGATGACGAATCCGGAGAAGGCCCAGTTGATCCATCCTCCAATCAGAATCATCGGTAGAACATTGGTCAGGTTCCCCTTCATCATGTCAGTCAGCATGCTGGTGTCTGCACACACACACACACACACACACACACACACACACACACACACACACACACACACACACACACACACACACACACACACACACACACACACACACACACACACACACACACACACACACACACCATAGAGGGGGACCATCACCCAGAATGCAGTGCTGCTTTACAACGTACTTTTTACCAAACATTCAAATATGAATCAAAAAGCTTCATTTTACACTGTTTTACATTCCAGAGGTTCCCAATTCATGTTTTGTTTTATTTCATGTTTTATTTCACACACACACACACACACACACACACACACACACACACACACACACACACACACACACACACACACACACACACACACACACACACACACACACACACACACACACACACACACACCTGTCATGGGGTTCTTTGGAACCACCTTCCTCTTCACCTTCTTGAAGAATCCAGTTTCTGTGTCGTTGAAATACTGTTTCCTCATCGCAAAGGACTGAGGAAACAGCCAGACAAACAGTCAGACAGAGGTAAACAGCCAGACAAACAGGTAAACAGCCAGACAGACAGTCAGACAGGTAAACAGCCAGACAGTAAAACAAATATGTAAACACGCAGACAGGTAAACAGACAAACAGTCAGACAGGTAAACGGTCAGGCAGATAAGACAGACAGTTGTCTCACCTGTCGTGGGATGTATTTTCCGTTCTCTCTCAGGATTCTGCTCCTCAGTAGAACCTGACTGGAGAGCAGAGACACTGTTACCACGACAACCATCCCAGGTCAGATGGTGAAACAGTCAGTCAGTCAGAACACACAGGAAACCGGCAGTGAAATGCTGTTTGTCCTGGGGTTGTATAAAAGAAATCTTAGAACTGCAGATTGCAACTGGATGAGAAATTCAACAGGAAAGAAGTGAGAAGAAAAGATTAAAAACAGCTTCATGAAGTGGAATCAGTGTTTTGAAAAGTCAGAAAGTGTGAAAAATAAATACATTCGGTCCAGCGGTGGAAAGTACTTGTAAAGTGTGTGTGTGTATTTACTGAATGTACTTAAGTACAATGACCTTCAGAAACTTTACTGCATTTCAGAAAAAATATCCACTTTCCAATCCACTTAATTTATAACGGAGTAACGGGTGGAAGAGCTGTACAGCGGGGGGGCTCACCTGTCGGACACCTGCTCCAGCTGCAGCTTCTTGTCGCTGTGCAGCAGCTGCGTGACGTAGTGACGGATGATTCCTACGAAGAAGGTGATGAAGACGATGGGAAGCACCACCCACATCCGGATGCTGGAATCCAGGAGGAGCTCAGGACCCGCCATGACAGAGAAGTCAGACGCTGAGGAAGGGAGAGAGAGCAATAATAAGAACAAAAAAAATTAAATAATAACAATAATAATACCAACACGTCTCTTATGTGGGCGTGCTCTTAGCCAGGTGCAACCCTAATCACATGAGCAGCTGTATTCTATCACCTATTTATGGTCCTGCCCTTGAAGCGTAGCTTCAAGCGTTGGCCCATTTGTAGTCGCTCTGTGTAAAGACGCACGTCTACCTCTGCACGTCCACCGAACAAGGCAAACCTGCCTTCTTTTTCTCACTCCATACAAAATGCGCTACTACCGCATCTCTACAACTTCAAGGTCACCCAAAAAGCCTCGTTATACCATATGCCGATGCAATCCGGGTAACCTCAGGTCCCTGCAGCAAACATCTTCTGCAAAGACCTCCTTCTCTGTTTGCTTGTGGAATTGTCGATCTGCAGTTAACAAGGCAGACTTCATTTCTGGTCATGCCAACCACCTCTCCTTGGAGCTCCTTGCTCTCACTGAGACATGGATTAAACCGGAAGATAGCGCAACCCCGGCTGCACTTTCCACAAACTACACATTCTCCCACACATCCAGACCATCTGGCCGTGGTGGTGGGACTGGCCTGCTAATTTCCAACACATGGAAATTTAACACACTGCTGCCTTTAAACAACTTTGCCTCCTTTGAATATAACGCCGTCTTGGTGACTGCTCCGGTGAAAGGCTATGTGGTCGTCATCTACCGTCCACCAGGACAACTAGGTGACTTCCTACATGAGCTTGACACCCCGCTGTCATCAATTCCTGAGCATGAGTGTCCCATGCTCGTCCTCGGAGACATGAACATCCACTTGGACGGTGCGAGCTCGGTTGACTTCCTGTCTTTGGTTCGCTCATTCGACCTAAGACAGGTCCCGACTCCACCGACTCACAAGGCTGGCAAAGAGCTTGATCTCATTCTTGCTCGGACCTGCACCACGGACAACCCAAGGGTCACCCGTCTTCATCTCTCAGACCACTTCTTCATCCACTTCAATGTCCAGCTACCAAAACAACCCCCCACCTCCCCACCCATGGTTACTATCCGCAGCAATCTCCGCAGCCTGTCTCCCACCCACTTCTCCTCTGTGCTCTCCTCTTCTCTTCCGCCCCACGGCACTTTCTCCTCTCTGCAGGTTAATGATGCCACTGATTCTCTCTCCTCCACCTTGAGCTCATGTCTGGAGCCTGTGTCCACTATCCACCAGACCTGCTCAATCAACCCAGTCGCACCCATGGCTGACTGACACCCTCCGGACAACGCGCAATGACCTCAGAGCAGCGAGAGGAAATGGCACAAATCCAAAACAATTGAAGATCTTGCAAGCTACCAGACACTGCTGTCCTCCTCCTTCTCCAGCATCACTACTGCTAAGAAGGCCTTCTTCAACGATAGGATCAACGGTGCCACAGACACACGTAAGTTATTTGCCACCTTCAAGTCTCTGCTTTACCCTCCGCCACCTCCCCCAGCTACTAACCTCACTGCTGACTGCCTTGCCTCCTTTTTTACTAACAAAGTGGCAGCCATCAGCAGCCAATTCACTAAGCAACTTACTCACAACCTGTCTTCTCCAGCCCTAGGCTCATCGTTCCCTGGTTTCACCCCCCTCGCTGAAAGTGAGGTATCAAAACTACTTACATGTAGCCGTCCTACTACCTGTCCGCTAGATCCGATCCCATCTAACCTCCTTCAAGCCATATCACCGACTATCACCCCGGCAATCACACATATGATTAATTCTTCCCTAACTTTCGGCACTTTCCCCTCTCCTTTCAAAGTGGCTCGGGTCGCACCACTGCTCAAAAAACCCTCACTCGATCCCAATCAAGTAGAAAACTATCGGCCGGTCTCTCTCCTCCCATTCCTTTCCAAAACCTTAGAGAGGGCGGTCTCTAGACAGGTTACAGAATACCTGTCAAGAAACAACCTTCTCGATACACTTCAATCTGGCTTCAAAAGTGGTCACTCCACCAAAACAGCCCTGTTGTCTGTGACAGAGGCCGTAAAAACTGCTGGAGCTGCTGCCAAATCCTCGGTTCTCATTCTGCTTGACTTATCAGCTGCTTTTGACACTGTCAATCACAGCATACTCCTGCCCATACTCTCAAGTGTGGGCATATCTGGCAGTGCACTTTCCTGGTTCGAATCTTACCTCACTGGGCGCTCGTTCAGGGTGATATGGCAAGGTCTGTGCCTCACAACCTCACCACAGGGGTGCCCCAAGGCTCGGTGCTGGGACCCCTCCTCTTTGCCATATACACCACCTCACTGGGCCCCATCATCCGCTCGCATGGCTTTTCATATCACTGCTATGCGGATGATACTCATCTCTATCTGTCCTTCCCGCCCGACGACCCCACTGTCTCGACGTGGATCTCGGATTGTCTCGCTGACATATCCACATGGATGAAGGATTATCATCTTCAACTAAACATGGCGAAAACAGAACTGCTGGTCCTCCCGGCCAAACAAGGTATTTATCACAACATTGATATTAAAATTGACTCTCTATCTCTTGTTCCTACCAAGGCTGCAAGGAATCTAGGTGTCATTATTGATGACCAACTGACATTCTCGGACCATGTTGCCGCCGTCTCCCCGTCCTGCCGCTTCGCACTATTCAACATCCGAAAAGTCAGGCCGTACCTGACCCAATATGCCACTCAACTGCTGGTACAAACCTTGGTGATGTCCCGTCTCGACTACTGCAACGCCCTCTTAACAGGCTTGAGGCCTGTGCGGTGAAGCCACTGCAGATGATACAGAATGCGGCGGTGCGACTGGTGTTCAACCAGCCAAAGAGGGCACATGTCACTCCGCTGCTCATCGAGCTCCACTGGTTACCTGTAGCCGCTTGGTTATCTGTAGCCGCTTGGTTACCTGTAGCCGCTTGGTTACCTGTAGCTGCCCGCATCAAGTTCAAGTCTCTCATGCTGGCCTACAGAGTGATTGCTGGGAATGCTCCCACCTACTTAAATGCCCTTGTAAGAGCACATGTTGCCCCCCCCGATGCTGCGCTCATCAAATGAGCGTGGCCTGGCTCTGCCGGCCATACAGCCACGGCAATCCAGGTTATTCTCATTTGTAGTTCCATGTTGGTGGAACGAGCTGCCAATAACGACCAGAGCAGGGACCTCCCTCTCTGTCTTTAAGAAGCACTTGAAGACCCAGCTCTTCAGTGAGTACCTCCTGTCCTAACTTACAATTACTTAGCACTACCTAGCAGTATTTATTGTTACACTAATGTTGTTGTTACACTAATGTCTCTGTCGCAATGTAGCTTGAATGTTATTCTCCCTTGTAAGTCGCTTTGGAAAAAAGCGTCTGATAAATGACTAAATGTAAATGTAAATGTAAACAACAACAATAATATAAATAATAACAATAACAATAATAATACCAACAACAACAATATTAATAATAACAACAACAACTATAATAATAATAACAATAATAATAACAATAATAACTATATATATATATAAGTTATAATGTATGGTATAATGTATAGTATACTATACTACATTAACTACACTCTTGAGTATCAGACTACTGCTGCTGTACTCAGTACCACTGTCTGTAATACTGTGTTACTATAATGCTGCTACAACCTGTAATTATTTACTGTAGTTTACTTACTTACATACAGTAGTTACTAGTATACATAGCACTATTAGTATACATACAGCAGTACTACCAGTATGCATAGCACTACAAATATGCTTATTACTACTAAAATGCACATAACTACCAGTATGCATAGAACTACGAATATGCGTAGTACGACCAGTATGCATAGTACTACCAGTATGCATAGTACTACGAGTATGCATAGTACTACTCAATATTAACTCTGTGGATATAGTATGTTTACCGTACATATATTATTATTATTATTATTTAATTAAAATAAATACTGCATTTTTTTTCGCCATTTATATTCTTATCCCTGTCCCGCACTGTTCCCAGCTGCCGTGGCGCCTGAATCCCACCACGGGCCTTCCAAACAACTCAAACTAACGACACATTTCAACTTGAATTCATTGTGAGAGCAGCCGCCTGAGAGTCACCCCTCACATAGGCTAACCGGGCTAGCATGCTAACATGGCTCAACAGCTTAACCAGGGCTCCGGGCTAACCGGGCTAGCATGCTAACCAGGCTCACAAGGCAAACCAGAGCTCCGGGCTAACCAGACTAGCATGCTAACCAGGCTAACACAGCGTTCCAAACTCCGTCACACGGAAAGGAACAGCAGTTCCGACTGTTGTTCTGACTGTAGTTCGTAGTTACATCGTAACATGTTGAATAAAACACAACTTACCACACGAACAAAGTTTAGGAACCAACAGCAAACACGCTCTGACACAGGAAGCACTTCCGCTTCCGCTTAATATAATATAATATAATATAATATAATATAATATAATATAATATAATATAATATAATACAATATAATATAATATAATATAATTTAATATAATATAATTCGATTAAATAAAATACAATATAATATAATATAATGGCGCCGACTAAAAGGCAGGTGGATGAGGTGGAGGTGGCAGAGTTGAGGATGTGGAGGTTTTCATTGGGAGGGACAAGGACGAACAGGATGAAGAAGGAGGACGTTAGAGGAGCAGCTCAGGTTGGACAGTTTGGTGGAGAAGTGAGAGGCCAGACTGAGATGGTTTCGACACGTGTGGAGGAAAGATGAGAGTTACATTGGGAGAAGGAGGCTGAGGGTGGAGCTGCCAGGCAAGAGGAAAAGAGGAAGCCAAAGAGACGCTTGATGGAGGTGCTGAGGGAGGACATGCAGGCGGGTGGTGTCAGGGAGGAGGATGCGCAGAACACAAGGTGTTGGAGGCAGATGATCCGCTGTGGTGACCCCTAACGGGAGTAGCCCGAGGAAAAGGAAGAAAAATAATATAACATAATATAATTTTAAATAATATAGTATAATATAATATAATATAATATAATATAATATAATATAATATAATATAATAAAATATAATATAATATAAGGTTGAGGTCTAGTTGGAACAGGGACGTTTCAGACATCTTGTTGCCTGAGTTTGATCAATATCAATGTGCAGTTGGGGAAAAAATAAGTGAAAAACGGTCGTAAAATTTACTGTAAGTATAAAAACGTTGAGACGATTTAATTTGGTTGAGGGGCGGGGCGGTTTGTGACATCATCATCCAAATTTATATAAGTCCAAGCTTTGTCTCTTGCAACTGATTGACATCCAGCGACCTGCGCCCTGTGGCCTGCAAAACATTAACAAGACATCTTGAGCCGACGCTGCGTTTAAGGGAAACTTGGAAAACTGTAACTCGTGCTGCGTTTTACAAAACTCCAAAAACTGCAGTCGGACACAGAAGACGTTTCCGCACTGCAGGAAGTTCTAAGAACCTTTCAAGGAACCGTCCCTTTCTTTTGTGTTGATTTACGGAGGCTTGGAAAACTTCAATACATACGAAATATAAATTAATCTCCTCTGAATTTGTCAAGCTTAAACTGTCAGAACAGAACAAGACACGAACATAGTTGGGGTCTCGTTAGAACCGGGACGCCGCAAACATCTCGTGGTTCAACTTTCATCCAAATCAATCCACATATAGAGCAAAATGAGTGAAAAACTGACGACATTCGATTTAAAGAAGCCAAATGTTTCTGCGTCACCGAGATGCCAACGTTCAAAGCAAAAGGATTGAGATGAGATTTAAATTGAGACCCTTTATGACATCATCTTATTATTTACTATAAATGAAATTTACATTCAGACGCTTTAAGACATCATATTTTTTACGATAAATGTGCAGGTTCTGGTTCTGAATGTCCATTTGCACCGGGTGCAGTGTACAGTGTAGTCTCTGTCACCCTGTAGATTAGAGATTACAAACTAGTGTGTGTGTGTGTGTGTGTGTGTGTGTGTGTGTGTATGTGTGTGTGTGTGTGTGTGTGTGTGTGTGTGTGTGTGTGTTCATGTACCTTCTGACCTGGTTGATGTGTGTGGGATGTTGGATTGATATTTAATCTCTTTGGTCTTTTTCTAAATGAAGACATTTCATTTAGATATAACCCTGAGTTAGAAGCAGCGTTTTAGTCCTCATTACTTAAAAACATGAATCCACAGAAAGTCATCACCACGTGGAGCCGAGTCTCCACCCGACTGTGAGAATGAATGATGCCTTCATCTACTAGGAACGCGTCGGAAAACTAGAAGCCGTGAAGTTGTATTTAGTCACAGAAAGACGTCAACGTTTTTGGGATTTCATGGAAACGTAACCTCTCTGAATTGTAATCCACAGGAAGGCGTGGCCAATGAAATGACGTCACTTTGCTTCCCCTCGTAAGCCTCCAGACAGACACACACACAGACAGATAGATAGACAGATGGACAGATGGACAGACAGACAGACAGATAGACTGATAGACAGACACACAGACAGATCGATAAACAGATAGATAGATAGATAGATAGATAGATAGATAGATAGATAGATAGATAGATAGATAGATAAACAGATAGATAGATAGATAGATAGATAGATAGATAGATAGATAGATAGATAGATAGATAGATAGATAGTGTCTGGAACAGGACAATCACGGAACCCACAGAGATGGTGAAGGTCTCGTTGGAACCAAGGCGTTTCAGACATCTTCTGGTGCAAGTTTTCACACGATCTACATTTGTCGCAGGAATTAATGAAAAACTGTTGAGAATTTACCGGAAGTTGAAGAACGTTGGAACGAGTTGTGCCGTGTAGACCTGCTTGCTTCCAGAAAAGTGTAACTTGTGGTGCATTTCACAGAACAGAAACAGAAAACTGTAATACATACCTAACACAACTGTAGCAGTTCCACCTGCCACACCCAAGGGGCCTCAGACAAAGACAATGCACCCGAAAACACACCTGTTTATTGTAGAGCGTGGGCGTGGTGTAACAAGTCCGGAGCAGATGGACACAAGTCATGACAAGGGCTCCTCTCCTGAGTGTGTGAGTGGGGATGGGGGTTTTAGCTGTTGCTCGTTGATTGGTCTAACGAGCAACAGGTGTACAGCCACCCTGATCCTGGGCCCAATTACCTAGACCCAGGACAGGTGCGGCTGCTCAAACCCCCCCATCCCCACACCCCAATGACTAAACCGGGTTCTTGCATTGCTGCCTGCAGCTATATTTTTATTGTTATTGTTCGAATTATTATTAATTTTATTCTGATTTTGGGTCTATAACTGTCAGGAACAGAACAACTGCTCCAGCTACGTACACGGTTGAGGTGTCGTTTAAACCAGAACTGCTCCGACAACTTGTGGTTCAAGTTTAATCTAAATCCATCCCCATTGGGAGCAGGAATGAGTGAAAAACCGACTTAATTTGACTGGAAGTAGCCGAACGTGCATCCCCCACACGGCAAGGTTGTAAAACTTGAAGCGTTGTAATTCATTTTAGAAGTAACACTGATGTAAAGAGGAGCGACAGCACGGACTGGGCTGCGTTCCATGGGAACCCCATGTATTGCTGCCTGCAGCTATATTTATTATTATTATTATTATGATAATTATGTATTGTAATATTTCTTACTACATCAGAGAGAGAAACAAGACATTTCGTTTCAATAACATGAACAGATTTTTATATCATAAGAGCAATGAATATTTTCCACTTATTCCATATCTCTGCATTTTCAAAAGCAAAAAAAGTACAAGTAATATATTTTTTAATATATATATACACAGCTAAATCATTTTCATACATAATTGATAAAATAATGTGGTCTCTTTTGACATGTATTGACACGGTACCGGTACAGTTTTACACAGACTAGTTCAGTCGGTTTTCTCTACAGTATTCACAGGAACTCCGCTGCCACCGAGGAGCAGGAACACCAAATTACTGTTGTAGCTTCAGGAAGGACCCGGGTCGGGCTCCAGGGGTTATTATGTACAGATACACATCTTTATATAACCCTGTGTCATGACAGTTTGCTAAATGCAAACCATCCACGGACCCCGGTCCCTCCGAGTCCACACAGGAGGATGGTTATGTACATTCATGTCTATAGTACAGCTTCATTCAGTGCAGATACTGTAATAACACTGCAATAACACCACATGCAAACTGATACGGGACAGCGAGGGCGGAGCTGCTGGATGCGGGCGGAGCCGGGTGGAGCCTGTGAAGACCTTCTAGAGGGGGGAAGGTTCCTCATGCCCACTCTGAGGAGCTCTTTGTTGTTTGAAGTGTGTTTAGGTAGTTTAGATTGGGGATAAAAGGCAATGGGTCAGGGTCAGGTGTGTGTGTGTGTGTGTGTGTGTTTGGGTCTGTGTGTGTGTGTGTGTGTTTGGGTCTGTGTGTGTGTGTATATGTGTGCGTGTGTGTTAGGGTTAGGTTTGGGTGGGTGGGGGTGTAATTTGTGTACGAGTGTGTTTGAGGAAATGTAAGGATATTTAAAATAATGTGTGCAAACACTATTTTCATAGTTGGGCAGAGAGGAAGGAAATACGTAAATAACATATCGTACGTTCACAGCAGGACTGTGTGTGCGTGTGTGTGCGTGTGTGTGCGTGTGTGTGTATGTGTGTGTGTGTGTGTGTGTGTATGTGTGTGTGTTGGGGGGGCGGGGTCCTCGAGGCACTGAACATCCTCAATCACCTTTTGTGTGCAAAACCACAAAACTTTATCAACAAAATAAACTTTACAAGTCTCTGTTGGGAGTGTGCAGCTCATGCGTGCATGCATGCGCAGGTGCGTGTCATTATTCGGTCATATCAAAAAATATTAGAAACACGTCGTTAGTAAAAGAAAGTCCCATTTTTCTGTCTTTAAAACACTGTTTAAAATTCCCAAACGTGTTACGTCTTTGTTACTTTTTTCCGATGCAAAATCCCCCGGAATCCCAAAGAATAGAAATCAATTCAAACTCGAGCAACATAGAGAAAAATTAATGAAAACTGCAAAGTAACAATACAAAACAGGCTGTAAAGTACGTAGTAATGTTAATAGAAGCCGTCACACGACAATATTGATAGTAATATCAGTAACACACTGGAAAAAGTACAAGGTCTCCATGGCAACTCAGGCGAGGTCTCCATGGAACCCAAGGAAGGTCCGGAGAAACCGGAGGTGGAAAACTCCAGGTTCAGAAAGTAAAAATCCTGTTTCCATGTTTTTGCTGCAGCCGTAGTTGGCTCTAAGTGACTCTCAATCCTGGAGTGGAATTTCACTTCCTGAACGCAGATTTTCCAACCCTGCCGAAAAACTCCAAGAAACATCCGACAAGCAGATGTTCTCAGCGGATCCGTTTGGGGGACGACTTTCGATCATGGAGCCACAAAAACCAGCCAGGAGGCCTCGGGGGCCGCTTCCGAGCAGACCCTGGGCCGAGGCCAGACCCGCCAAACAGAGAATCTACTGAACAGGTGACGTAGCATCTCCAGCTACGTCCTTCACATCACGGAGCTGAACTCTGATTGGAAAACTCTCAGCAGCTCGGACGGAGCGGCTTGGACCTGTTGGAGGAGGCCTCTGGCTGCAGGACATCTGGAGCGTCAGGTGTCCAAACACCTCCACAGGTTGGTCACAGGGCTGGTAGAGCAGTGAATGCGGCTGGCAAACGGTGTACTGAGAGTACGATCCCGCCCCTGGAGTCTGGTCCAGATCTAGTAGCGGCTTGGAAGGATGAGGTCACTGAGAAGGAAGTACCAAGGGGGGAGGTGGAGGAGTTCTATCCCAGAGGTTTCCAGAGGGTCCTGCATCCCAGACGGAAGCAGAAGTCAATTGAGAGAAGATCTCAGCAGAGGAACCTTCCATTGAGAAGCAACCTGTCGCAGGGTTCTCCCGTTTACTCTCTCCTGCTCATTTGGACCCATCACACCACCTTCAAGTCTGGAGCGGATTCCCTTTCCATTGTTGTTGATGATCATCCAAATCGGATATGATGCGATATTAGAATTATAAAGATTACTCTGAAGACCATCTGTGTCTTCTCCAAACACTAATATGGCGTCAATGGTTTGACTGGCTGGTAAGTTCCTCCTCTGGTTAACAAACCATCACTTTGAAGTCCCATCATGAGCATATAGTTGTCAGACAAAATGGTGGTAGTGACTGGTGCATTCTGGGATAAATACGCCACAGAAAGGCCACTTTATCCAAAGTTAAAATCAGCCAAATGTGGCCTGGTTTGGATCGTTTGGCGAGTGGTTTTGATCAAAAGGTTTGACAGAGACCTAAAATCGATACTCCCCAGAACGTCACGCTCTCTGCGTGGACCAGGAGGTCTAGATATCCCAGCATGCACTTTGTTTGGCACCATCCAGTAGTAACACCAAGGGTACAAACACACAGCCAAATATTTCATATACAACATGTAGGAACGTCAACATGTATTATATATTGTGACAACTACAGGCTTATATTTCAGCTATAATAGTGTTATTTAAGGTAAAGTAGAGGGGCTGGGACTCACAACGTTTTTATAAATTATGAAATAAATGTCCCTTCTCATCAATATTTTATCAAATAAAGTGTAAAATTTTAGCATCAATTCAAACACCCGATACCCTGTTTTCATTCTCTGGACCCAAAGTGGCCGTACAGCATTTCCAGATTCATGAAATGAGCTTTTCAACCCGACGGTGACACTTGTAAAAAGATGTAAACGGTTTGACCTCGTGGAAAAATATGAAGTAAATAAACTTGTATTATTTTTGTTAAAGTTGTGACATGAATGTTCAAAAACATGGAACCAAACAGAAAGGAGAAACCTTCAAACTCTCACGGCCAAAGTGACGTTGGATCAAAGCTTTAAATCAAAACAATACTGTCAGATAACGGCCGCATTCCTGATGTATTTCAAAGGTCACATCCTTCTAAACAGAACAAAACACGGATTGTCCCTTCAAGGACACCATACAAAGTGTACATACACGCTAGATGCATTAGCATCTAAAACTATCGTTAAGTAGAGACTCGTCAGGCACTGATCCCCTTGCATCTGGTCCCTAAACCTTGAACCTTGAACCATAAACCAAGTCCACTCATGGACCGACGCCTGGTCCTTGAGCCAAGTTCATACAAACAAGATGGGGGAACTGTAGAGACATCCTGTCGTCCTGCTAGCAGCTAGCTCCATCGCCATCCCATAAACCAAGGAGCTTAGAAGGAAGAGTTGAAGGAAGGGTCGAAGGGTTGAAGGAAGGGTTGAAGGGAGGGTCGAAGGGTTGAAGGGAGGGTTGAAGGGAGGGTCGAAGGGTCGAAGGGAGGGTCGAAGGGTCGAAGGGAGGGTTGAAGGGAGGGTTGAAGGGTTGAAGGAAGGGTCGAAGGAGGGGTCGAAGGGTTGAAGGAAGGGTTGAAGGGAGGGTTGAAGGTTTGAAGGAAGGGTTGAAGGGTTGAAGGAAGGGTTGAAGGAAGGGTTGAATGGTTGAAGGAAGGGTTGAAGGGAGGGTTGAATGGTTGAAGGAAGGGTTGAAGGGAGGGTTGAAGGGTTGAAGGGTTGAAGGAAGGGTCGAAGGTTTAAAGGAAGGGTTGAAGGGTTGAAGGAAGGGTCGAAGGGTTGAAGGAAGGGTTGAAGGGAGGGTTGAAGGAAGGGTTGAAGGGTTGAAGGAAGGGTTGAAGGAAGAGTTGAAGGAAGGGTTGAAGGGAGGGTTGAAGGAAGGGTTGAAGGGTTGAAGGAAGGGTTGAAGGGAGGGTTGAATGGTTGAAGGAAGGGTTGAAGGGTTGAAGGAAGGGTTGAAGGGTTGAAGGAAGGGTTGAAGGGAGGGTTGAATGGTTGAAGGAAGGGTTGAAGGGTTGAAGGAAGGGTTGAAGGGTTGAAGGAAGGGTTGAAGGGAGGGTTGAATGGTTGAAGGAAGGGTTGAAGGGAGGGTTGAAGGGTTGAAGGAAGGGTTGAAGGGAGGGTTGAAGGGTTGAAGGGGCGAAGGAAACTACGTTGTGACGCCAGGAGGCTTAACATGTCGATGTACTGAAACCAACAGCTCCCTCAGTGTCTCTCAGGGCTGTCTGTCTGTCTGTCTGTCTCTCTTATTATTGGTCCGTCATTCTTCCATCAGTACGTCTGTCCGGTTGTCCATCTACCTGCGGGGGAAGTGGATGTGGAAGTAGCACAGACTCAGTAGGTTCCTCCTCCCTGAGTTCCACCCCCCCCTCCTCACCACGACCCCCCCTTTCCTGCTCCGCCGCACCACCCCCCCTGGGTGGGGGTGCCGCACCACCCCCTGCCTGCTCACACCACCGTGCTGATGCGGCTGACGGGCTTGGACTTGGGCCCGCCCCCTCCCTGCCCCGAGGCCCCGCCGCCGGGCCCCGGGTGGGGGGAGGAGGCTGGGGGAGGTAAGGGCGAGTGCGGCGGGGGCGGGGGGATGGCGGAGAGCGGCGGATACTGGGGGACGAAGCCTTGCGGCGGGGGGGGGGTCTGGGTGACGAGTCGCGCCGACGGGGTCAGTGGCGGGGGCGGCGCGGAGAACAGGAAGTGGGGCGAGGGTGAGGGCGAGGGGGAGGGGCTTATCGGGGAGTGGGAGTGCGTGTGGGCGTGCATGTGGGCAAGGGGGTGGGGCTGCGAGTGCGAGACGGTCAGCGGCAGCTTGGCCCCGCCCACCGGCCGAGCGCCGCCCCCACTGTGAGTGTGGTAGAGTGCGTGCGGTGTAGGCGGGGCCAGGGGGGAATGTGGCGAAAGAGGGGGGGGGGTGCTGAACCCAGAGCCCAGGCCGCTGTAGCGAGCGTGTGGCCCCGCCCCCTGCTGGCTGTGCCCCGCCCCCTGCTGGCTGTGACAGGAAGCGTGTGGCCCTGCTGCCTGCTGGCTGAGACAGGAAGCGTGTGGCCCCGCCCCTTGCTGACTGTGACAGGAAGCGTGTGGCCCTGCGCCCTGCTGGCTGAGACAGGCAGCGTATCCCGTACCCTGCCCTTGGCGCCGTGAGACGGAAACCCTGTGCGAGAGGCCGGTATGCTGCGGAAGGTTCTGGAGCTGGTAGCGGTGGTGGTGATGATACGGCGGAGGCGGAGCCTGCTGCCCAGTAACCCCGCCTCCACTGCTCCCGTGGCAGTACTGAGCGTGCAGTGCCTGCAGCTTGGACGGCCCAGCCCCTCCGGCTGAATCGGCTGGTCCGTGGTTGGCCGAGGGGGAGGAGGGCGTGGCGACGGGCGGCGGGGGGGCGGGGTAGTGGGGCGGGGACGCGATCATAAGGGGACTGGGGGGGCCCGGCGGAGTCGATGACATCATCATCAGGGGACCAGGAACCTTCCCCCTCCGGCTGCCAAAGAAGTTCCCCAGGAAGTTCACCCCACCTCCTGCGACTCCCCCAGCTCCGCTCACGCCACTGGAGCCTCCCGCCTGGTTGTGACAGAGCCCCGGCCCACCGCCCACCCCTGTACCGGGGCTCTGAGGAGGGCGATGCGGCCGGTAGGCTGCGGGAGATGGAGGGTCCATCATGGAGCTGTAGGGGAGACCTCCGGCAGGATGGGGGCACGGCTGGTGGGAGCGGGGACTGCTAATAATGGAACCCTGAGAGCAGAGGAAGGGATGAGAGAGAGAGAGAGACAGAGAGAGAGAGAGAGAAAGGGATGGAAAATTTGTAACAGGAAGAGAAAGGGTGTGGAGAGAGAGAGGGAGGAAAACGTGAAGTGAAAGATGAGGTTCAAGGTTATTGGGTGGGTGGAAGGGGAGGGGGAGTGAGAGAAAGGGTGTGAAAAGAAAAGAGAAAGAGAGTCAGTCCAACGACAACGGGACAGACGGAAGGCGCCACAGCGCAACGGCAGCCCGTGTGTTAGCGTCCCCGGGTGCCCGCCAAGCAAACTGTTATTCTGTGTTCACACCGGCGGTTGGGAGTCCCAACCGTGCTGCAGCGGGAGGAGGCACATGAAGCAACATCCGAGTCTCTGCGGCTGGTGTCTGGGTGGAGGATCCCAGAGCACATCCCCCGTTTCCATCTCAGGTTGGTGATTTTACCAAACTACCAAAGTAAACATCCCAGCCCCAACACCTGCAGAGCGCCAACAACTTCTGGTCATTTAGGTGCAGTGTGGAACGACAGCAGATGTTTGCTTGTGGCTCCTCCCCTCCTCCAAGTCCCCATATTTTGGCGATTGTTTTGCACAGAAGAATTGTAACTTGTCAACGTCATTCTTGACCTGGAAAAACATCCGTAACACCCAAAACGACTGACGTGCAGAGTAAAAACTGACATGACTGGCCTGTCTTGAACTGGGGTTAAAGCACCTTCATTGAGCGGTTTGACTGCGTCATGTCACAGACACGCGGACATTTCTACTCCAAGCGAACGTCACTAAACGACTCTGTTCTGTCTCAGGACAAGCTCCAAACTTCGATGCAGCTCTTCCTAAGGCTTCCTGCTTGGCTCATCACAGGTTATTTCAAGACTAGTATGAGCAGTTTAACAGTTGCAAACGACACACGTCAATCCAATTTACTGTTGTTAATGATAAACTGGACATTTAAATGAAATGTGAAATGTGGCACTGAATGGGACGTTGGGGATTTTCATCATGACGTCCTCGTTCATCTCTTCCAGTTTTCCGTTGTAGTTTTTATTTAGCACCACCAGACGGCGCCACTAGCTAGTAGTACTACTACTACTACTACTAGTAGTAGTAGTACGAGGGATGTGGAACCAGGAGGAGGAGCGTTTTCCCGCGGCAACGGTCATTATTGACAGATGAGCACTCGTTCATAAATAACTGAGCGCTGATGACGCTATGCATTGACCAATCAGAATCCAGTATTCCACAGGGCTTTTTGGGGCATGCTGTGGCTGTTGTGTTGTGTTATTGTAGGTGTTTTCAGAGGTGACGGCGGAACATGCTTCCACAACTCCCCCAAACCCACCTCGATGGTACTGTCCAGTGAACCCACGCTGTTCCTACGACCTCGCTTTCCTGCAGAGGGAGGCAGGCGTCAAAGGTCACAGCAGTGAACAGAGAACGACAAATGGAAAACTTCATTTTCAAACTGCTCAGGTTTTGAATGGATTCGGGAAATCGTTCCTGTAAATACTTTTGTTCGCATTCATATCGAAATACAAGTAGTTAGTAAGTAAAAGTAACCATGTTATCAACTCTTGATTACTGTGTAATTACATAGTAATACTATATTATAATGCGTTAATAATGCATTATTACTGTGTTATGACGTCAGTATATTAATGTCTTTCTTGTGTGTGTAGTATGTAGTACAGAGTGTGTACCTGTGTCTGTGTGTAGTGTGTAGTACAGTGTATACCTGTGTGTGTGTGTGTGTGTGTAGTACAGAGGGTGTACCTGTGTTTGTGTTTGTGTGTAAAACAGAGTGTGTACCTGTGTCTGTGTGTAGTGTGTAATACAGTGTGTACCTGTGTCTGTGTGTGTAGTGTGTGTGGCGTGTAGTTCAGAGTGTGTACCTGTGTTTGTGTTTGTGTGTAGTGTGTAGTACAGAGTGTGTACCTGTGTCTGTGTGTGTAGTGTGTGTGGCGTGTAGTTCAGAGTGTGTACCTGTGTTTGTGTTTGTCTGTAGTGTGTAGTACAGAGTGGTATCTGTTTGTGTGTGTGTGTGTGTCTGTGTGTGTGTGTAGTACAGAGTGTGTACCTGTGTGTGTGTGCGTGTGTGTGTGCGTGTGTGTGTGTGTAGTACAGAGTGTGTACCTTTGTGTGTGTGTGTGTGTGTGTGTGTGTGTGTGTGTGTGTGTGTGTAGTACAGAGTGTGTACCTGTGTGTGTGTGTGTGTGTGTGTGTGTGTGTGTGTGTGTGTGTGTGTGTGTGTGTGTGTAGTACAGAGTGTGTACCTGTGTGTGTGTGTGTGTGTGTGTGTGTGTGTGTGTGTGTGTGTGTGTGTGTGTGTGTGTAGTACAGAGTGTGTACCTGTGTGTGTGTGTGTGTGTGTGTGTGTGTGTGTGTGTAGTACAGAGTGTGTACCTGTGTGTGTGTGTGTGTGTGTGTGTGTGTAGTACAGAGTGTGTACCTGTGTCGGACAGGTCTCTGAGGGAGGAGCTCAGCGCTGTGCGCTTCAGTCCGTCCACGGCAGCGTATGTGTCGTCCAGACTCGGTCTTCCCACAATGCCGTTCACCGCCTCCCCCTTCACTGCAACACCGCCCCCTGCCGGCAGGACAGGGGGACGCATCACCCCCTTCTGCTTCTCTAACTCGGCTGGAGAGAGGGAGGGAGGGAAATAGAGCAACCAACCAACGAACGGTATGTGGTGGTTGTCATGGTGGTTGTCAGGGTGGTTGTTATGGCGGTTGCTATGGTGGTTGTTATGGTGGTTGCTGTGGTGGTTGTTATGATTGTTGTCAGGGCGGTTGTTATGGTGGTTGCTATGGTGGTTGCTGTGGTGGTTATTATGATTGTTGTCAGGGTGGTTGTTATGGTGGTTGCTATGGTGGTTGTCAGGGTGGTTGTCATGGTGGTTGTCAGGATGGTTGTTATGGCGGTTGCTATGGTGGTTGTTATGATGGTTGTCAGGGTGGTTGTCATGGTGATTGTTATGGTGGTTGCTGTGGTGGTTGTTATGATTGTTGTCAGGGTGGTTGTTATGGTGGTTGTTAAAGTGGTTGTTCTGGTGGTTGTCATGGAGGTCATTATGGTGGTTGGCATGGAGGTTGCTATGGTGGTTGTTATGGCGGTTGCTATGGTGGTTGTTATGGTAGTTGTCAGGGTGGTTATTATGGTGGTTGTTATGGTGGTTGTCATGGAAATTATAATGGTTATTGTCAGAGAGGTTGCTACGGTGGTTTTTATGGTGGTTTCTATGGTGATTGTTATGGTAGTTGTCAAGGTGGTTTTTATGGTGGTTGTCATAATGGTTGCCATGGCGACAAGGACTCACACTCCACACGGTACTTCTCCATCTCCTGGACCTCGGCGATGCTCTCCCTCAGGTCCGAGGTGAAACGGGTCCGGTCCTGCTGGCTGGGAGCCGTGAAGATGATCAGAACCTTCCGCTCCCCTCCGGGGTTAGATGAGGTCAGGCGGATCCCGTGGGGGTAGTCTGGGTGGGTCAGAACCAGGACCAGACCGGTCAGAACCATAACCAGGCAGGTTAGAACCATAAAAAGGCGGGTCAGAACCAGAACGAGGGAGGTCAGAAGCATGAGTTCATTGTTGTATAATAATAATAATAATAATAATAATAATAATAATAATAGATATTTATATTTCAGCACTGTAATGATCTTGAGTGATTAATAACTGATTCAACTTTTAGTGTCAAACTGGAGAAACTGTTTTTTTACACCAATAATCACGATTATTGGTGTACAATCGATAATCCACGATTAGTGTTTAAAACCAAATGTTAGATAATTAGTAGATTATGAAAGGAAATCGTGAGGATTTATATGACACACACACACACACAGCCACATACGTCCACCCTTTCTCTCACCCACTGCTGGTGTCTGTTCATGTGAGTGTGTGTGTGTGTGTGTGTGTGTGTGTGTGTGTGTGTGTGTGTGTGTGTGTGTGTGTGTGTGTGTGTGTGTGTGTGTGTGTGTGTGTGTGTGTGTGTGTGTGTGTGTGTGTGTGTGAGTCATGTGAGACAATCTGCCGTCAGCTCGTTCTGCCAAAACCGTTTTGACTCCCAACAGCAGCTGCTGACAATAACATGTCTAATAGTTCAGTTGTTAATTAATTTACTTATTAATTATTATTATTTTACATTATATCATATATCATAGCATATCAGTTATATATTATATTATATTGTTTCATTATTTAACATTGTATAATGCAATATTCTATGTTATAATTTCTATTATGTATTATATTATACAGTATACAGTATATGATTATATATTATATTAATATTACATAATATAATATATTATTTTACATTAAATATTACATGATATTATATATCATTTAATATAATATCATATAATACAATATTATAGTATTTTACATGACACATTATATTATATAATATTTCAGCAAAGCATTTACTTTATTTTGTATGTTTCACTACAGCAGCAGAACTCAGCGTTACTGTGGCAACGCTCTGAGACGCAAATTCAACAAAGAATGGATTGTGGTCATTAATAGCAACATGAATTGCTCATCAGTTGCGTCCCCAATCTGTACCGTCTCAGCGTCCCATTCACTAATGACATGACAGAGCAAACACGCCCATAAAGTTTTGCCGCTGGGTGCAATTTGCTCTTGTTTTGCTCTTGTCTGATCTCAATGATCCCTGTGGAAAAGTAAATGTGACCCACCGCAGAAAAACCCGCATTGTCACGCATTTCTAAAATGGCCAGGAGCAGCCAAATAAGTATAAAAAACCTTTCAAAAAGGAAAATGAGATTTTTCCAGATTCAGGTTCCTTTGTGTTTTTTCGTAACGTATTTTGAAAACCGAGTTTGATTTATAAATGGTAGATAAATGTTTAACCGTGGATGACATGGGGAAACAGCGCAAACGGCGATCGATGGTTTGCTTTAAAGTGATTGTCCAGGTGAAGATCATTCCTCCATTTTCCATGTGATGTCAAGTCACAATGTGAAAGTGTTTTAATAGAGTTCACCCTTAAAATATTACTTCTTTAACACATATGGAGACGTTATTGTTGAGGGGGCGTATACCAACGTATACCACCGAAGAAGTAATGCTGACGTCACTTCCGTAGACAATACGAGGATCCGGTTTCACTTTTCTGTGAAAACTTTAATCTCCGTGTTGTTATGGATGAAGAGAAGCGGGTGGAGGAAGATCTAAATCATATCTCAGACCTTAATCTGACCAGTGCGATAGATCCAAGTCAGTGTAAGCAGCACGTACTGGACTTCATCATGCGCGATGATAGTCAGTTCTCTGACAGCGACGCAGAGAACTACAGCGACACTGAATCTGATAGCGGCGTTATCCCGGACTTGGAGAACATTTCAAACAGCGGATTTCAACCTGAATGTGAGAATGAAACAGAATATTTTCAAGAACCATGAGAGGAGACCGACGACACGCCCATTGTTGTTACAACGGAGGAAGTTGAGAATGTGATGAAGTTGGTGATGCAGATTATGAACAAGTAGTAATGCACAAGATTCTCAAGTTTACCCCAAATGTAGCCAGGGGCCAAAATAAAATGAAAAGAGGCCCGAAACAGGCTCTCAGGGTGTAGCTGGGGTAGGGCTGGGTTAGCCCACATAATAACTCCAACAACTTTGAAGATATTTGGCATACGCACATTTATATATAAAATGACACACCGAGGCTGATATACAGATATTCATACTATTGATAGACTCCACATTTTGTTGGGATGTCCACACTTTTAAACTCCTAAATAATTATACTTTTATAAAACATGTATATTCTCTCTGGTAAATAAAAGCCTTTTTAAAAACAAAAGATGTTGTGTGTCGATGACACTGTTCAACATATCCTCAAAACACAAGAACAATGCAGAGATTACCCCATTCAGCAGGGTGTCAAGACCCCATTCAGCAGGGTGTCAAGTGGCCATGTGACAAGTAGCCATGCGGCTCCGTTGGTCCTCCAACCATTTGCATTCTGGGAGCTGGCTGAATGAAGCCAAGTGTGGGGGAAAACTTTGAGGGTGATTATCTCAGAAACACAGTTTTCCCGCACCCTCGTCATTACAAGTCATAGCTTTAAAAATATTTGCTTGATTTGCACAAGTGACATCTTGTTTTGAAGCTCTGATTCTTCACTTTCAAATGATGCGAAAAAAGTCAAAAGCCACCAAATGTACCGAGAGTCTGTGGTGGGTCACAAATAACCCTGTGTTTGATGTACTTTTTAGGTATACATGCGGTGATGACACAACATTTAAATAGTATGAGTAAATATATAATAAAACGTACTCTTCCCACACAGTTTATTTATTACATGAATAAAATGTTTATTTATTTACATTTTTACTGAAGAAATTCTAGTTCTCACTGTATATTAATATTAAAATGTAGAAATGATGACAGTTCAATTCATTTATTTGAAAGCACCCGATGGCGCGGCCTGCGGCACTGTCCATGGTGCTATGAGGTTCGATGCCACCTGCAGTTCATTGCCAGGTTTGACCACTTCATCACTAATCGCTGTAACTTGTATTTGTTTTTTTGACATCGTTTGAGTTGAATATGAATCATAGAAGCGTTTTTGTCAACGTTGCAGCGTGTTTTAAAAACCACCATGGACTGCTGCTCGCTACGCTCCCTACGGACGCCGTGACATCATAGTCATCAGAATAATTAGGTCAATGTCAATAATGGTGTTTTTCTCCTGTTTTTGCCCTTTTTTGTATTTTCTTTATTTTTTTTCCCTTTTTTCATTTTTTTTAACTTTGCCTTTTTTTTGTCCTTTTCTTGGATTTTTTCGCCCTTTCCTTGGTCTCCTGCAGTTACCACCAGGTCTCTGCAGATGTAATAATTTCACTCTCACTGGGCGTGGCTTTTAGCGCCGGTGTTTGTGAGTTGGACGTTTTTTGCCACGAGGCTCATTTGCATAGAAAGGAGGCTATTTTGCACCAAATGTATGAACAATATCTAATTTAAATATGTGCCAATAGCACTAGAGCACCGGGACGCTGTTTGCGTGGCAGTGCAGTTAGCGTTGCATTTCAACGTTTGCGTGAATCAGACGATCAGACTGTTATTTTCGCCGGTTTAGCGTCTGCAAAAGCTGCACAATCGCTCTGTGAATCCGCCCCTGAGTGTCATAGGTGGGTTGACATGTCGTCCTAGTGACCGACCGCAGAGACACCAGGAGCCAAGACACACAGAGGACAGCAGCTCACACACACACACACACACACACACACACACACACACACACACACACACACACACACACACCTGCTGAGTGTGGGGTATAAATAGAGCGGTGGAGAGATTGCAAATGAGAGTTTAAAAAAAGAGGAGGCGAGACAGATGGATGGAGCAGATGGAGAGAGAGAGAGTGCGCGCACACACACACACACACATACACACACACACACACACTCACACCAATGTTATTGTTATCTGATGGTGACGTCTCATTGTGTTCTTTTCGTTCTGAAGTTCACATGAAGCCCAGAAATCCTAAAATACCAGGATGTTCTCCCTGCTCCGACATGTGGAGGCAGAACAGAGCGACCCAGAGTAGCAGCACAACAAAGGAGGGAACCAGGAAAGAACTGTTTCCAGGGAGAGTGTGAGAAAGAGAGAGGGATGGAGGGATGGAGGGATGGAGGGACGGAGGGATGGAAGGATGGAGGGACGGAGGGATGGAGGGATGGAGGGATGGAAGGATGGAGGGATGGAGGGATGGAGGGATGGAGGGACAGAGGGATGGAAGGATGGAGGGATGGAGGGATGGAGGGAGGCTCTTACAGGAGTTCTGGAAGGTGTGAACCTGCATCTCCACCAGCGTGAAGGACTGTCTGAAGCTGTAGGTCACTGAGGTCTTCTTCTTCTGGAAGATCTTAGTCACCTGGAGGAGGAGAGGAGGGGAGAGGGGAGGATAGGAGGAGGTCAGAGGTCACACAGGCCCAAGGCATTCTGGGCAATACCAGTGCTCAGCGGCTGCACACGCACACACGTGTCCATCCTTCCACAGGGCGTGGCCTCCAGGAGGCGTTATGGCGTCGTCCGGTCCTGGTTGAACCCTTCAAAACCAACCTGAGTCACTTTGACCCGTGTTGTGATCAATGTTTCCAACATTAGAAATAAAACATCGTTTCCAGGGAACTCGCACCAAGGTGGCTCTCCGGGTGTGTCTCCAGGTGCGTCTCCATACGCGTCTCAAGTGCGTCTCCATGCGCGTCTCAAGTGCGTCCCCAGGCGCGTCTCTGGGCGCGTCTCTGGGCGCGTCTCCAGGTGCGTCTCCGGGCGGGTCTCCAGGTGCGTCTGCAGACGGGTCTCCAGGTGCGTCCCCAGGTGTGTCTCCAGGTGCGTCTCCAGGCGCATCTCCAGGCGCGTCTCCAGGCTCGTCTCCGGGCGGGTCTCCAGGTGCGTCTCCAGGTGCGTCTCCAAGCAGGTCTCGAATGCGTCTCCAGGCGCGTCTCCAGGCACGTCTCCAGGCGCGTCTCCAGGTGCGTCTCCAGGCGGGTCTCCAGGTGCGTCTCCAGGTGTGTCTCCAGGTGCGTCTCCAGGCACGTCTCCGGGTGCAGCTCCAGGTGGGTCTCCAGGTGCGTCTCCAGGTTTGTCTCCAGGTTGATCTGGGGGTTCCTCAACCCCCTGGCTGCTGTTGCTCTGCTCCTCCAGGTCCATCAGGCTTGACACCTTCCAGACTGGATGTTCTGCATCTGCAGGTCCTTCTGGAGGTTTTGAGACAGGCTACTTTGAGGGCACCTTCTCTGGCACCTTTCCAAAGTGGACCCTCAGAAGGACAAGACAAAGCTCAGACACGGGAGCAGCTCCATCTGGGACTGAATGTGACTCCAAGACCTCACCATCAATCCTGTCCCCTCTGGTGATAGTAGGTTGACACAGGGCTTTGTCTGGGAAGGTTGTTTGGTTGATTCCCTGGTGGAGGACACCGGCGGGTGCATGGGAGACCAACACGGTCCATGACGGGTGGAGGTCAAAGCCTTCCCCTACCCCAGCTTCACACACACACACACACACACACACACACACACACACACACACACACACACACACACACACACACACACACTCCCACACACTCGCACAAACACACACACACACACACACACACACACTCGCACACACACACACACTCGCACACACACACACACACACACTCACACACACACACACACACACACACACACACACACACACACACACACACACACTCGCACACACACACACTCACACACACACACACACACACACACTCACTCTCTCTCACCATCAGCAGATCGTTGAACAGGAACACTTCTCTCTGATGGACTCCGCTGCGTTGGCCTCGGTTTGGATCTGGAACCTCAAAGAGCTGACAGCAGCAGACCAGCCTGCGGTGGGGGAGAGAGAGGACCTGACACACACACACACACACACACACAAATACGACAAAACTTTATTGTCCACAGAGGAAGAAATCGGCCTCTTGCTTCATACACAACAACAGGAGAAAAAAACAAAACCATCATGTGATTTAATGCTTCAGTCTGATACTGGTTCATGGTGGATCAGGAGGTCAGGGACACATGGAGGTCAGGGACACATGGAGGTCAGGGATACATGGAGGTCGGGGACACTTAGAGGTCGGGGACCCATGGAGGTCGGGGATGCATGGAGGTCAGGGACACATGGAGGTCAGAAATCCATGGAGGTCAATGACACATGGAGGTCAGGCACACATGGAGGGCAGGGATGCATGGAGGTCAGGGATGCATGGAGGTCAGGGACGCATGGAGGTCAGGGACGCATGGAGGGCAGGGATGCATGGAGGTCAGGGACATATGGAGGTCAGGACACATGGAGATCAGAATCACATGGAGGTCAAGGACACACGGAGGTCAGGGACGCATGGAGGTCAGAAATGCATGGAGGTTAGGGACACATGGAGGTCAGGGACACGTGGAGGTTAGGGACACATGGAGGTCAGGGATGCATGGAGGTCAGGGAGACATGGAGGTCAGGGACATATGGACGCACGCACACATGCACACACACACAGAAACACACACACACCCACACACACACAGTCCTTACAGGCTTCTTGCCAACCACCATCCTCTCCACCGCCTGGACCTGGGACACATGGTCGTCGTTGGTCCTCAGCTCCCATTTCTGGATCCTTCCATAGATTCCAACCAGGAGATCTCTTGGGATGTCCTGTCCGTTATCCACACCTGGCGGGACACACACACACACACACACACACCCGTGCACGCACACACACACACACACACACACACACACACACACACACACACACACACACACACACACACACACACACACACACACACACACACACACACACACACACACACACATCAGATTTGGAATCAGTCAATATCTCAATCTTTATCAATATGTCGAGGTAAATGTATGATATACCACAGGGCTTTGTTTTACCTCTGAGGTTCTTGATGAAGTCCTCCAGCTTCATCTTCCTCTCAGGCTTCACGTTGGGGCTGTACATGTCGGTGTTGAGAAGGATGATGGCGAAGGCCAGGATGAAGATGGTGTCTGGGTTCTGGAACTGTCTGATCAGCACTGGATTGCACACGCAGTAGCGCTGGCTGCCAGGGATACAGAGGGTGTAAAAGTGCTATTTGTAGAGCTATTTCTGCTACAGTATGAAAATTAATGTACTTTGCTTGTCAAGATAATGGTGGCCCAGGTCCAGGTGCAAAAATTGGCAAAAAAAGCGCACTCAAGAAAATTTTAGTCAGCATCAGAGTAAAGTTGAACCAATCCAAGGATGTTCTGTGCGATCTGAAGGGATCTGAGGAGTTGCGAGATCCAAAAACCAGCTCTGGCTCTTGGGACTGTGATGGGGAGGTGACGGTGCTGTACCTGAAGGCCTCCACCAGCCTCTCCACCCGCTGGGCCTCGCCTTGGACCTTGATCTGGGCCTGGAACTTCCTCAGAGCATCATCCAGATCCATGCCTGAGAAGTCCATCTCATCAAGAACACAACTAGAGAGAGAGAGAGAGAGAGAGATAGAGAGAGAGAGAATTTGATTATGTTTACTTCAGGGCTTTGCAATAAGAATTAATTACAGGTAGAGTAGAGGGTAGGTCTAGCAAGGTAGCATTCACCATCTCATGGACCATCAACAGGAATACTCAATGGACTACTGTATCAGACACTCAGGTACCCAGGTCCTCGGATGCTCAGGTACTGGGATGCTCAGGTACTCACTCAAGAACGTCCTTGTTGAACTGCTGCCTGTTTCCTAGGAACTCTCCAATCATCTGCCGACTCAGACCTTTCCTCTCCAGGATGAATCTGGCGATTCCCACCGGAGTGTCGGACACAAAGCCTCGCTCTATCAGGTACTGAATGCCTTTCTCTGGCTTCCTGATGCAGAAATGGATGGATGGATGGATGTAGGGATGGATGGATGGAGGGATGGATGGATTAACGCAATCCTTCAATTCTCAAGATCAGGTGGATAAGTATTACGTAGTGTTCAGTACTAACTTGTTGAAGAGGTTCAGCCCGATGCGGTACTGCCTCCTCTGCACCACGTCGTTGTTGAAAGTGGGCGTGTCCCAGCTATGCCTGCTCTCCCTCTGATAGGTCAGCCGTCCGGGGGTGGAGCCTGCCCCGATTGGCTCCCGCAGGCTGTCGCGTGACGACGACCCCGAGCTGCAGTTGTTGACGGTGGTGGTGTCGTCGTTGGACGTGCTGGTGGTGGAGTTCACGCTGTCGTTGTCGCCGTCCGAACATAGGAGGCGGTGCGTGTGCACGTGGCCGTGCATGTGGGCCTCCAGCGCCGGCAGTGGGGAGAGCGGTGTGAGCGGGGGCAAGGGTGAGGGCAGCGGTGACGCCGGGGATTCTGGGTAAGAGTGATGGTACGGAAAGTGCTGCTGGTGGAACTGGCCGTGGAAGTGGTGCGCGTGCATGTGCTGCGAGTAGGGCCCAGCGGCAGCATGCGTGGTGTGCATGGTGTGCCCGGCGTGGGGCGAGGTGTACTGGTGCAGCACGGTGGGCAGGTGGGGGTGGGCGGGCAGGGGCCGGGCCGACGGCATTGTCATGGGAACAGAGGCGAGCGAGCGTGTCTGGCCCTGCGCTGTGGCGACGCGCGGCTTGTGCTTGATGGTTCCCTGCGGAGAGTCCACCTCACTGCTGCCGCCATCACCCCCTCCCACCTCCTCCCCCCGCCTCTCCCCCTCCTCACCCCCGCGCTCCCCCGCCGAGGGATCCTGCTCGTACACCAGACGTCCGATGGAGCCTCTTTCCGACCTGGAGCCAGATGTTGGACAACAGTGTACATGTAGTAATGTCTCTACATGTAGTGAATGCAGAGATACAGCGAGGAGATGTTCTAGGTTCTAGCAGACAGTCAAGGTGACAGGAGACTATAAAATGAGGTTCTTTACGCCCAACTAATGTTTTCAGATCTCACGATACGAAATGTCATTTCTCCTCATCCTAATACATTTCGAAGGCATCACAAATTAAGTGTCTTGTGTCCAGGTCGTTCTGGCTCCAGTTTTGTGAATAAACAAGGCCTGTTGCCTCGCGGCAACATGGCGGCACACCAGGTTACGGTGCACAAAGTTCCCTAAAACACTTTAACTTGGATCTAAACTCTGTAGTTTCAGCTCCAGACGCAGCAGAATTCTCGAGCTGCCAAACAAACACATTTACTGCAGTGACCATGTTTTCCTGAACAGAGGAAATGGAACATTTAGCAGGAAGTGGAAACTACTGTCTGAATTTACTGATTTCATACTCCAATGGAACGTGTCACCCCTGACAGTTGATAAACCGCATTGATCAATCAATTGATCAATCCATTGTATTGATCTGCGATTGGCTGCACTCACCTGTCACTCATGTCCACAGAGCTGTCGCTGGGTGGCTCGATGGTCAGGACGGGGAGGTGTCCTCCCCTGCCTCCCCCCACGCCCCCCCGCGCCCGGTAGCCTCCCCGGCACTCGGTGCAGGGGGTGCTGCCTCTCCGGGAGCTGCTCCCCCCTCCTCCCTCTCCTCCTCCTCCCCCCTCTGTGTCCCGGCTGTCCTCCCTCCCCCCCACGCCCCCCCCCCAGTACTCGGTGTCGGAGCTGGAGGGGGGGCGTGACGGGGGGGAGGGGGGCCCCTCCTCCATGTACAGCGTGACGTCGCTGAAGGACGTGGCCGTGCTGTCCTCGTGCACAGCCCTGCCGCCTCCGCCCGCCCCACCCCCTCCCCCGCGCACCGCACCGCGCCGCGAGGCGGCGCCGCTGGTCCAACCCCTGAAGTCCTCCTCCTCTTCTTCTTCGTCTTCGTCGTCCACGTCGTCTTCGTCATCCTCGTCTTCCTCCTCCTCCTCCTCCTCCTCCTCGCCTTCTCCCGCCTCCTGGGAGTCTCCTCGTCCTGATTGGCAGGTCAGGGAGTCGTCCATGGAGTCCGCCAGGGACTTCACCTGCAAACCCACGCAGCAAAGAGGAACGATCTCTGATTGATCAGATGTAACGAGAGGCCGGAACCGATCGGAGCAGACATAGACAAGTGGTGCGACCTGGGATTTAATGTTCTCAATCCAACCAGAAACAAAAGCAAGATGCAGGAAGGAATCAGAATAAAAGTTGTGTTATTAGTAAAAAAAGTTTTTTTGGGAGGGTATGTTGTAATAAGTACTTATATGTTAGTGCATTGTTTCGATACAATTTAAAACTAGTCAACATAATCACTCTCACAGCAATAGACTGAAACCCACGGCACTCCTCCTTCTGCTTATGACGTTGTTTGTTTTGATGATTCATAATGAAAAAAAACAATGAAACATCAAAAGAAAAGTCATTGCTTTTGTTTCCATTTGTAACCATTGCACCGGTGTGTTGGAGGGATTTTATTCCAACGTTCTGTCTTGTACAGGCTGCAAATGACTCAGGTGCTGCCAGAGGCTCCCTGTGTTTGTGTGTGTGTATGTGCGTGGGTGTATGTGTGTGTGTGTGTGTGTGTGTGTGTGTGTGTGTGTGTGTGTGTGTGGGTGTGTGTGTGTGGGTGTGTGGGTGTGTGAGTGTGTGTGTGTGTGTGTGTGTGTGTGTGTGTGTGTGTGTGTGTGTGTGCACCTGCTTGGAGAAGGAGTCATCCCTGTCTCCAGCGTCCTCACTGCTCTGCTGTCCCTGAGGCTGGCGCTCATCGAATGAGTACTGAAAACAAACAAACAAACTGTAAAAACAAAAACAAAACAACCAACAAGTGTCAGGGTGTCAGGGTGTGAAGGTGTAAGTGTGTGAAGGTGTCAGCATGTCAGGGTATCAGCTTGTCAACGTGTCAGCATGTGAAGGTGTCAGGGTGTCAAGGTGTCAGGGTGTCAGGGTGTCAGCGTGTCAGGGTGTCAGCGTGTCAGCTTGTCAAGGTGTCAGCGTGGGAAGGTGTCAGCATGTCAGGGTGTCAGGGTGTCAGCGTGTCAGTGTGTCAAGGTGTGAAAGTGTCAGCGTGTGAAGGTGTCAGCGTGTGAAGGTGTCAGCGTGTGAAGTTGTTAGCTTGTCAGGGTGTCAGCGAGTCAGGGTGTCAGGGTGTCAGCATGTCAGGGTGTCAGCGAGTCAGGGTGTCAGGGTGTCAGCATGTCAAGGTGTCAGCGTGTCAGCTTGACAAGGTGTAAATGTGTCAGTGTGTCACTGTGTCAGCTTGACAAGGTGTAAAGGTGTCAGTGTGTCAGTGTGTCAGGATGTCAGCGTGTCAGGGTGTCAAGGTGTCAGGGTATCAGCATGTCAAGGTGTAAAGGTGTCAGTGTGTCAGCGTGTCAAGGTGTCAGCTTGACAAGGTGTAAAGGTGTCAGTGTGTCAGTGTGTCAGGATGTCAGCGTGTCAGGGTGTCAAGGTGTCAGCGTGTCAAGGTGTCAGTGTGTCAGGGTATCAGCGTGTCAAGGTGTCAGCTTGACAAGGTGTAAAGGTGTCAGTGTGTCAGTGTGTCAGCATGTTAGGGTGTCAGGGTGTCAGTGTGTCAGCGTGTCAGCTTGACAAGGTGTAAAGGTGTCAGTATGTCAGGGTGTCAGCGTGTCAAGGTGTCAGCATGTCAGCGTGTCAAGGTGTCAGCATGTCAGCGTGTCAAGGTGTCAGCATGCCAGGGTGTCAGGGTGTCAGCTTGACAAGGTGTAAAGGTTTCAGTATGTCAGAGTGTCAGGGTGTCAGAGTGTCAGAGTGTCACGTGTCAAGGTGTCAGGGTGTCAGCGTGTCAGGGTGACAGGGTGTCAGCATGTCAGGGTATCAGCATGTCACGGTGTCGGCACGTCAGTGTGTCAAGGTGTCAGCTTGTCAAGGTGTCAGCTTGTCAGGGTGTCAAGGTGTCAGGGTGTAAGGTGCCAGTGTGTCAAGGTGTCAGGGTTTCATGGTGTCAGGGTGTCAGCGTGTCAGGGTGTCAGTGTGTCAGGGTGTCAGCATGTCAGTGTGTCAGCGTGTCAGGGTGTCAGCATGTCAGTGTGTCACCGTGTCAAGGTGTCAGCATGTCAGGGTGTCAGCGTGTCAGCGTGTCAGCTTGACAAGGTGTAAAGGTGTCAAGGTGTCAGCGTGTCAGCGTGTCAGTGTGTCAGTGTGTCAGGGTGTCAGCATGTCAGGGTGTCAGCATGTCATGGCGTCAGCATGTCAGCATGTCATGGTATCAGCATGTCAGGGTGTCAGCGTGTCAAGGTGTCAGCGTGTCAGCATGACAGGGTGTCAGCGTGTCAAGGTGTCAGCATGTCAAGGTATCAGCATGTCAGTGTGTCAGGGTGTCAGTGTGTCAGTGTGTCAGTGTGTCAGCATGTCAGTGTGTCAAGGTGTCAGCATGCCAGGGTGTCAGGGTGTCAGCGTGTCAAGGTGTCAGGGTGTCAGGGTGACAGGGTGTCAGCATGTCAGTGTATCAGCATGTCAGGGTGTCAGCATGTCAGTGTGTCAGGATGTCAGCTTGTCAAGGTGTCAGCTTGTCAAGGTATCAGCTTGTCAGGGTGTCAAGGTGTCAGCATGTCAAGGTGTCAAGGTGTCAGCGTGTCAAGGTGTCAGCATGTCAGGGTGTCAGCATGTCGGAGTGTCAGTGTGTCAAGGTGTCAGGGTTTCAGGGTGTCAGGGTGTCAGCGTATCAGGGTGCCAGCGTGTCAGGGTGTCAGCATGTCAGTGTGTCACCGTGTCAAGGTGTCAGCATGTCAGGGGGTCAGCGTGTCAGGGTGTCAGCATGTCAGTGTGTCACCGTGTCAAGGTGTCAGCATGTCAGGGTGTCAGCGTGTCAGCTTGACAAGGTGTAAAGTTGTCAAGGTGTCAGCATGTCAGCGTGTCAGCGTGTCAGGGTGTCAGCATGTCATGGTGTCAGCATGTCAGGGTGTCAGCATGTCAAGGTGTCAGCGTGTCATGGTGTCAGCATGTCAGGGTGTCAGCATGTCAAGGTGTCAGCGTGTCAGCATGACAGGGTGTCAGCGTGTCAAGGTGTCAGCATGTCATGGTGTCAGCATGTCAGGGTGCCAGCATGTCAAGGTGTCAGCGTGTCAGCATGACAGGGTGTCAGCGTGTCAAGGTGTCAGCATGTCAAGGTATCAGCATGTCAGTGTGTCAGGGTGTCAGTGTGTCAGTGTGTCAGCATGTCAGCGTGTCAAGGTGTCAGCATGCCAGGGTGTCAGAGTGTCAGCGTGTCAGCTTGACAAGGTGTAAAGGTTTCAGTATGCCAGGGTGTCAGGGTGTCAGGGTGTCAGCGTGTCAAGGTGTCAGGGTGTCAGGGTGACAGGGTGTCAGCATGTCAGGGTATCAGCATGTCAGGGTGTCAGCATGTCAGTGTGTCAGGATGTCAGCTTGTCAAGGTGTCAGCTTGTCAGGGTGTCAAGGTGTCAGCATGTCAAGGTGTCAAGGTGTCAGCGTGTCAAGGTCTCAGCATGTCAGGGTGTCAGCGTGTCGGGGTGTCAGCGTGTCAAGGTGTTAGGGTTTCAGGGTGTCAGGGTGTCAGGGTGTCAGCGTATCAGGGTGTCAGCGTGTCAGGGTGTCAGCATGTCAGTGTGTCACCGTGTCAAGGTGTCAGCATGTCAGGGTGTCAGCGTGTCAGCTTGACAGAGTGTAAAGGTGTCAAGGTGTCAGCGTGTCAGCGTGTCAAGGTGTCAGCATGTCATGGTGTCAGCATGTCAGGGTGTCAGCATGTCAAGGTGTCAGCGTGTCAGCATGACAGGGTGTCAGCGTGTCAAGGTGTCAGCATGTCAGGGTGTCAGCGTGTCAGCGTGTCAAGGTGTCAGTGTTTCAGGGTGTCAGGGTGTCAGCGTATCAGTGTGTCACCGTGTCAAGGTGTCAGCATGTCAGGGTGTCAGCGTGTCAGGGTGTCAGCATGTCAGTGTGTCACCGGGTCAAGGTGTCAGCATGTCAGGGTGTCAGCGTGTCAAGGTGTCAGCATGTCAGGGTGTCAGCATGTCATGGTGTCAGCATGTCAGGGTGTCCGCATGTCAAGGTGTCAGCGTATCAGCATGACAGGGTGTCAGCGTGTCAAGGTGTCAGCATGTCAAGGTGTCAGCATGTCAGGGTGTCAGGGTGTCAAGATTCAAGATTCAAGATTCAAGATTTTTTATTTGTCACATACATATACATACTTCCATACATATATGCAGTGAAATGTAATAAGCGTGTCAGCTTGACACGGTGTAAAGGTGTCAGTCTGTCAGGGTGTCAGTGTGTCAGTGTGTCAGCATGTCAGTGTGTCAGCATGTCAGCGTGTCAGCTTGACAAGGTGTAAAGGTGTCAGCGTGTGAGTGTGTGAGTGTGTGAGTGTGTCAGCGTGTGAGTGTGTCAGGGTTTCAGGGTGTCAGCGTATCAGGGTGTCAGCGTGTCAGGGTGTCAGCATGTCAGTGTGTCACCGTGTCAAGGTGTCAGCATGTCAGGGTGTCAGCGTGTCAGCGTGTCAGCTTGACAAGGTGTAAAGGTGTCAAGGTGTCAGTGTGTCAGCGTGTCAAGGTGTCAGCATGTCAGGGTGTCAGCATGTCATGGGGTCAGCATGTCAGGGTGTCAGCGTGTCAAGGTGTCAGCGTGTCAGCATGACAGGGTGTCAGCGTGTCAAGGTGTCAGCATGTCAAGGTGTCAGCATGTCAGGGTGTCAGCTTGACACGGTGTAAAGGTGTCAGTGTGTCAGGGTGTCAGTGTGTCAGGGTGTCAGCATGTCAGCGTGTCGGCTTGACAAGGTGTAAAGGTGTCAGTGTGTCAGTGTGTGAGTGGGTGTCATGGTGTCAGCATGTCAGGGTGTCAGCGTGTCAGCGTGTCAGCGTGTCAGGGTGTCAAGGTTTCAGCATGTCAGGCTGTCAGGGTGTGAAAATGTCAGGGTGTGAAGGTGTCAGCATGTCAGGGTGTCAGGTTGTCAGGGTGTCAGGTTGTCAGGGTGTCAGCATGTCAGTGTGTCGGCGTGTCAGTGTGTCAGCATGTCAGCGTGTCAGCTTGACAAGGTGTAAAGGTGTCAGTGTGTCAGTGTGTGAGTGTGTCAGGGTGTCCTGGTGTCAGCATGTCAGGGTGTCAGCGTGTCATGGTGTCAGCGTGTCAGGGTGTCAAGGTTTCAGCATGTCAGGCTGTCAGGGTGTGAAAATGTCAGGGTGTGAAGGTGTCAGGGTGTGAAGGAGTCAGCATGTCAGGGTGTCAGGTTGTCAGGGTGTCAGGTTGTCAGGGTGTCAGCATGTCAGGGTGTCAGGTTGTCAGGGTGTCAGGTTGTCAGGGTGTCAGGGTGTCAGGTTGTCAGGGTGTCAGCGTGTCAGGGTGTCTACCTGCATCCTCATGTTGGACAGGATGATGCGTTGTGTCATCCTCTTCTCGGAGGCGGAGCTTCGCAGCCTCTGGAAGTTCTTGTTCATGCGGTACTGTCGGAACGCCGTCTGGATGGTGCGCGCTGCCCGACGCGACAGGAAGTAGCCGCCATACTTTCTCTCCAGCATCTCCACCTGCACCACAGACAGGCAGCCAATCAGGGAGCAGCTTGAGACTCTGAAGCTGAAAATCACCTCAAGAATATACATTTTACCCTTTAATGTCAAAAATTACCTTGGCTTAACATTTGTTTTGTTTGCAATGCACATAATATTTAATGTATTTATATTTAGTGAAACACAACTGCCTAAAATAGGTCAGTCAAAAAGAAGCTGATTCCACGCTCCAGTTGGACGCGGTCGACTCGAAGCTTTACTTTCTGCTGGATTCAGGAAGTAAAATTTAAAATCTCTGAACTCATTCTGTTCAGTGTACTGCTGTAGTATTCAAGGTGTGTTCTAGGAGTGTCCTCGTTGTAACCGAGTAGTATTTCAGTATATCCCAGTGGTGCTCTAGTGGTGTCCTAGTAGTACTCCAGTAGTACTCTAGTTGTATTCTTGTAGTACTCTCTTAGTACTCCAGTAGCACTCTAGTAGTATCCTAGTAGTACTCTCGTAGCGCTCCAGTGGTAATCTGGTAGTATCCTAGTAGTGCCCTCGTAGTACTCCAGTAGTACTCTAGTAGTGTCCGAGTAGTACTATATACTTCATGCTGTGTGACAGGGCCTTTCTCTCCTCCTCCTCCTCCTCCTGCTTGTGTACTGTAGTATTCTAGTAGTATCCTGGTAGTACTCTAGTAGTATCCTAGTAATTCTCTAGCAGTACTCAAATTGTACTCTTGCAGTACTCTCGTAGTACTCTCGTAGCACTACGTACCTTCTTGTCCTGGAGGTCGGTGGAGAGCTCATAGCTGTCGGACAGGGCCTTGCAGCGCCTGCTCTCCTCCTCCTCCTGCTTGCGGAGCGCCAGGCTGGCAGGCTGGTGGCGGCTGCGCTGGGCCCAGGCCAGGCTGGCCGGGCTGGAGGGGGAGACGGGGGAGGCGGGGGAGGAGGCCTGGGGGAGGCGACAGGGAGGGCTTTCAGTGCGGGACGCGACAGCGCGACAGCGCGACAGCGCGACAGCGCGACAGCGCGACAGCATGCGTGTTCGCGTGTGTGTGCGTGTGTGTGCGTACCTGGGAGTGTGTGTGTGCGTGGAAGGGGTCCAGCCCGACGCAGTAGGACGCCGAGGGGATGGGACTGTTGCTATAGCGACGGAACGGAGCCTGAGGGACGAAGGACGACTCTGAGAAGCTGAGACCTTCACTCTGGGCCTCCCCCTCCACACTGAGGGGGGAGAGGGGAGAGAGGGGGGAGAGAGGGGGGAGGGGTTATATTTACTTTAGGTGTTGAATCCTCTCAAATGCTGCGTGTCATGACCGCGCGGTTTTTCCACTTCCTGTTGAAGGTTCCACTTCCTGCGTTCAGGACAACATGGCTGCTGCAGTGAGTTTGGATTCTCCAGCATCTGGAGCCCAAACCACAGCGTTTACATCCAAGCGACGTGTTTGAATAGAAACAAACGCAGACGGAGCTTCCTGAAGTGCTGCTGTGTGTTGTTGTGTTGTGTGTTGACGACAGCTTTAATACTGAAACACACAGTAGGTATTTTAGGGAAAGCTCTGTGTGCAGACATGAAATTCATTCAAGTTATAATCACCACAGAAAACGCACACACACTCATACACACACACACACACACACACACACACACACACACACGCACACACAGAGACACATACACAGTCCAGAGAACCAAAACCTTAATCCACAATCCATAACCAAATTCTGCTCCACATAGAACATGTTGTGTGTGTGTGTGTGTGTGTGTGTGTGTGTGTGTGTGTGTGTGTGTGTGTGTGTGTGTGTGTGTGTGTGTGTGTGTGTACATGCACCAAACCCTCAGGCAGATAATAACTACATATGTGTCATGTCTCTCTCTCCTTTCACATTTCTCCGTCTCCTTCACAGACTCAACACTCCAGCAGTTTCATCCTTTCATTTCTCCACACTGAGTTCTCAGACTCCCTCTCTCCTCCCTCCATCCCTCTCTCCTCCCTCCATCCCTCTCTCTTCCCTCCATCCCTCTCTCCTCCCTCCATCCCTCTCTCCTCCCTCCATCCCTCTCTCCTCCCTCCATCCCTCTCTCCCCCCTCCATCCCTCTCTCCTCCCTCCATCCCTCTCTCCTCCCTCCATCCCTCTCTCCCTCATGCAGCAGAACTGCAGTATCTGCTGCTGTTTGCTACCAAATCTATTTCCTGTTTTACTGCCTCCTCTCCTCCTCCTCTCTCCTCCTCTCCTCCTCCTCTCCTCCTCTCTGCTCTCCTCCTCCTCCTCTCTCCTCCTCCTCTCTCCTCCTCTCCTCCTCCTCTCCTCCTCCTCCTCCTCTCCTCCTCTCTCCTCTCCTCCTCCTCCTCTCTCCTCTCCTCCTCCTCCTCTCTCCTCCTCTCCTCCTCCTCTCCTCCTCCTCCTCTCCCCTCCTCCTCCCCTCTCCTCCTCTCCTCCCTCCCCTGTTTCAGAAAGTGAAAGTCCAGTTTCCAGGTGTTCTCTCCCTCCATCCATCACTTGTTCCTCTGAGTTCATTTAAGCAGCAACAGGTTCAACATTTATCAGGTTTGATTTTACTTTCTCAACCTGATTTACTGTCTAAGGCGCCATCGTCTGCATCCATCCCATCCCTCCTGAGCACTGATTGGTTCAATCAGATAGCGTAGCATGTGGAAATGGATTAGAAGAGACAGGAATGTGATTGGCTGCATCAGACACGCCCTCTAATCACGTTTAGAGCTCGGATTGGTGGAATGGGATCAGAGTGACAGCCCTGATTGGTCAGATGAGACGGGAGAGGGATGTGATCCCACAGGAAGTGGCTCAGTCAGAGAGAGAGAGAGAGAGTGTGTGTGTGTGTGTGTGTGTGTGTGTGTGTGTGTGTGTGTGTGTGTGTGTGTGTGTGTGTGTGCGCATAACAAGACTTAAGTGTCCAGAAGATGGGAAGAAAAATAATAATCCAGCCAATACACACACACACACACACACACACACAGACACACACACACACACACACACACACATAATAAAGCATTAGCAGTGTTAGCCTCTAATGAAGAGCTCAGACCTCGTTAGGATCCAGTTTGATTTAAAACACTTCACCATCCACACGCCCTACACTGCTCTTTAAAGAGCTTGTTCAAAAAGTCACTTACAAAGGAGACTTTCTGAGGAACAACCACTCAATGTATCTGCGTTCTGCGTGTGCTGTTTTCTGTCTGCTGTTTTAAATTGTGGGTGGCAGGGTCCGCCACACATAAGAAGTGAATCAGGTAAAGCAGCTTCACTAGTCGTGGTCAGTGAACTGTGGATATGGAAGAACATTCAGAAAAAAGGACCAAGAAACGACAACATGGGGGGTTACCATGGATACCACTGTGGTGCTGATGCAGGACAGGTATGGGGGGCGTTACCATGCTTACCACTGTGTCTCAGCCTGCTCCTGTTGTGAGCTCCCTGAAAGGAGTGTGCCACAGGTCGGCCACTCAACTTTGCGCACATTTGTATTGGATTGTATGGTTTAGTTTTAAGTTTCGCAGATCGGCCGCTGAGCCAGAAACCAAACAAAAAGCCAAAAAGGGTTTTCCACACGAGGATCTGCTTCCATTTCTACGTGTCACTGGAGGCAGCTGCCAATCAGCAGGAATGCCAAAAAACATTTCCTGTCTTTTTAGTATTGATATTAAGATCATTTTTGTCAGCTTCACACTGGTCCAGTCAGCAGGGACATCAGGAGGGTGGTGCATTCTGGGTTTAGGAAGTAAACACAGGTGGTGCAGCCTCCAGCTGCTCTGACAGGTGTTCACCTTGACCAGCTAGATTCTGGTTGTACCGGGTAAAGGAGGTTGAAACATCCAGGAACGAGCTCCGGAAAGCGCGCGGCACATTTTGGGTTTTGGGGATGAGACGCACCTTCCGTGCTGCGACTGAAACGGATCCCGTGTGTTGGCAGTTGGACCCGCATGGATCCATCCCACACGCCCCGCCGCGGCACCGCGCCCGGGGACCAACCCCAGCTGTCTCGCCGGTGCCTTGCTCAGGGCCACTGACAGGAGGATCAACCCCCGAACGTAATGTGTTTAAGGAAACGCACACAAACACCAAAGAGAACAAGTCAACTCCACACGGAGAGGACCTGGGACGGCCGGGACTCGAACCGCAAAAAAACCCATCTCCGGTCTCCGAGCCAGTGGAATGATGCTGGGTGGTCAGGATTTTAAAAGAAGAAGCTGGAAGATGCAGCTTCCTCCGGTCAGAACAACCCTCTCTGCACGGGTGGTGCAACACTCTGAAGCAGTCCCTCCGTCCTGCTCGTCTCTCACGGTTTATTGTTGTTGTTGTTGTTGTTTACGGTGACTTCCTGTTGTCCTCTTCAGTCCCAGAATCAAAGGGTTTGATTTAAAGGTTAAAACAGACGCTGTCTTTCTGCCTTCTCAGCCTTCCTGTCTTTCGTCTCTAATGGGGATGGGGCGTTACCACGGTTACCACTGTGGTGCTGATGCAGAACAGGCGTGTGTGTGTGTGGAGGGGGGGTGACAGCTTCACCTGTGTGTCTATGGTGATGAGGAATCGGCTAAAAATAAAATAGATTTTTTTATGGTTCTCATTATATTATATAATCATGACAAAGATCAACACACGGATCGATACACAGATCGATACACAGATCAATACACTGATCAACACACTGATCAATACACTGATCAATACACGGATCAGTACAGTGATAAATACAAAGAACAATACACAGAACAATACACGGATCAATACACGGATCAATACATCTTCTATATCTGATCATTCCTCCTTTCTTCTCCTTCATTGGGATCAATGTTAAAGGTGATTTCACCACAAGCTGATCCCAGAACCAGGAGCTCTGACCACGCCCACCAGGAAGTGCGTCATGGTCTGAGCTCTGGCTCCGCCCCCAGACGGTCCTGGGCTCTGATCCAGGACCTGCAGCTCCACTGCCCTTGAGCAAAGGTGAGACTGAGTCCACACAGCGAGCTGCTCCCTTCTACTGCTCTAACCCCCCTCCCTGTCTCTCTCTCTGTCTCTCTCTCTCTCCCTGTCTCTCTCTCTCTCTCTCCCTGTCTCTCTCTCTCCCTGTCTCTCTCTCTCTCTCCCTGTCTCTCTCTCTGTCTCTCTCTCTCTCCCTGTCTCTCTCTCTCTCTCTCCCTGTCTCTCTCTCTCTCTCTCCCTGTCTCTCTCTCTCCCTGTCTCTCTCTCTCCCTGTCTCTCTCTCTCTCTCTCCCTGTCTCTCTCTCTCCCTGTCTCTCTCTCTCTCTCTCTCTCTCCCTGTCTGTCTCTCTCTCTCTCCCTCTCTCTCCCTGTCTCTCCCTGTCTCCCTGTCTCTCTCTCCCTGTCTCTCTCTCCCTCTCTCTCTCTCTCTCCCTGTCCCTCTCTCTGTCCCTCTTTCTCTTCCTGTCTCTCTCTCTCTCCCTGTCTCTCTCTCCACTTTCTGACCATTTTACTCAGAAGAAGAAGAGGAAAGTTCCTGGTTTCCAGGTTCTTTGAATCTGGACCTGAAACCCACTACAACAAAACTATTCTATACTATATATACTATATACTGTTTACTATATACTGTATACTATACTCTATACTTTATATGATGTACTCTACACTCTATATTTTATACTCTATACTCTATATTCTATACTATAATTTAGTATAGAGTATATTACACTCTATGCTCTATACAATATTCTATACTCTACTACGCTACTTTGTACTATACAGTATACCCTAATTATACTCTATAGTACTCTGTACTATATACTGTCATTATACTATATACTCTGTACTATATACTCGGTACCATATGCTTGTATTATACTGTATACTACTCCATATCATATACTCAAATTATACTGTATACTACTCTGTACCATATACTCAAATTATACTGAATACCTCTAATGTGGGAAGCCACCATTTTAGAGGCATCACGCTTGAAGACTGACACCGTAAATCGAACAGTTGGTGCCGCCCCAATGAAAAACAGAATAAAAATGGAAAGTAGGAAGCAGGAAAATACAGAAGGAACCAGCACAAACCCACGCAGAGACCAGGAGGAACCAGCACAAACCCACGCAGAGACCAGGAGGAACCAGCACAAACCCACGCAGAGACCAGAAGGAACCAGCACAAAACCACGCTCTGCGCTGCCAAGGAACCTTTTTGGAACAACATCTGGAACCTTCTGCGGCTTCACCTGAAAACTAAACCGACACAACCATCCAAACAACCACCCCCACAGGGCTGGATAGCACCTGGAAGGTTCTGGAGAGCACCTGGAAGGTTCTAGAAGGTTCTGGAGAGCACCTGGAAGGTTCTGGAGAGCACCTGGAAGGTTCTAGAAGGTTCTGGAGAGCACCTGTAGGGTCTCAACGTTTGAATGGGAAATAAACTCGTATTTGGATCTGACGTGTGAACATGCAGAACCAGCCAATCAGAACCAGCCAGTCAGAGCCAGCCAATCAGAACCAGCCAATCAGAACAAGCCAGTCAGAACCAGCCAGTCAGAACCAGCCAATGGGAAGCATCCAGGACTCTTCCATGCCAGGTGCATGGGGGAGGAGGTGGTGAATTGGATCGGTCCGTGTCAGGATTTACTTTCTGTTCTTTATAAAAATATAAAATACAAATATAAAAAACAATTCATTGGAAACAAACTCATGGAAATGACTCGTGAGTCAAAATAAATCACCTTGACAAAAGTACAATTATACCTGTGATTCACACTTTCTCTGCCAAAATAAATACTCATGAGATCATTTCAATGATTGTGCTGAACGACTCTTCTTCATGGAACAGGAAGTCCTCCCTCCCTCCCTCCCTCCCCAACCAAACTGAACCATTCCTATCACTGAGTGACTCGTCAGGAACCGACTCTCAATCACACAGTCGAACCTTTCATCAAACAAAACAATCGAGCAAACCATGTTGTTGTCACCTCAAAATAGAAGTACCAGCCCCAAAATATTCGTCCATTACAAGATAAGAATCAACGGTTTGGATCCTGCAACAACAACAACAACAACAACAACAACAACAACAACAACAACAACAACAGCAACAACAATAATAAATGTAGCTGCAGTCAGCAATACAGGGGTCCAGGGTTGGTGTCCATTGGTTAAAGTTCAATGTTGTGGTGTGCTTTGTCTCTCAGTTGCGGTGTGTTTTGTGACTACAGAAGTTCGTTCCTTCTGCCCGGTAACAGTGTAATTCTATGATGGGATGGTGTTTGTGGCTGTGGGTGAGGTTTCCTACGTTGCAACTAACGGCGGTTATCATTCTGAAGTAGGGCTGCAAGATTACGGCTGAAATGATAATCACGATTATTTTACTCAATATTGCGATCACGATTATTCATCACGATTATTAATCCATTTTGATTACACTTTGTAAATCAACAGAAAACTGCCTTCACAATAATAAAGCTATAATAAATGAACTCAAATAACTGAATCAAAGCAGGACATTCTTCACATGAATTCAGTCTTTTTAAGGCGATATATAAATGACATCCAAACAAGAAGGTCCGTTACCTTACAGATG
>NC_137194.1:2661649-2669149 GCF_960531495.2 Zeus faber | reverse complement strand
CAACACACACGAAAACGTCCATCTGCAGCCTCTGTGTACACAACACACACACACACACACACACACACACACACACACACACACACACACACACACACACACACACACACACACACACACACACACACAAACCTGCCCGCTCGCCGTGCACGCGCCCCGCGTCTTACCAGTACACCAGCTTGTTGTGAAGGATCGCGGGCGTTTTGTCCGACGCGCAGTTAATGCACCACATCGCTGCTCTGCACCGAAACACGGTATGATGGGATGGATCCGTCTTCTGCCACTATATTCCTCTCCCTCCCTCCCTCCCTCCCTCCCTCCGCCCCTCAGTTGAACTGATGCTGATGCTGAGTTTCCTGCTACAGGAGGAATGTTTCAGGTAAATTAGAGAGAGAGATGGAGGGATGAGGGATGAGGGATGAGGGACAGGAGGAGGGAGAAATGGAGGGGGTGGGATGGGAGACAGAGCGAGGGAGGGAAGGAGGGAGGGATTCATATTCCCTCCTTTTCTCTCTCTCTCTCTACCCTCCTCTTCCTTCAGTGCTCGGATCACCAGACACAGTTGCTCTCTCCATCATCCCTCCATCCCTCCTGTCTCTTCATCCCTCTCTCTCAGCATCATGACACTGCAGTCACGGTAACAACAAAACAATGTGACTTACACACAGTACAACCAGAGTACTACCAGAGTACATCAGAGTACACAGGACAACCAGAGCACTACTAGAGTACCTCAGAGTACACAGTACAACTACAGTACAACCAGAGTACTACCAGAGTACATCAGAGTACACAGTACAACCAGAGTATATCAGAGCACACAGTACAACCACAGTACAACCACAGTACTACCAGAGTACTAAACGGTGTACCCCCCCCCCCCCCCCCCCACATCGCTTTCTGTGTGCTGCAGAGCGGGAAACGTCAAAGACTTCGCTATGGATACCGTGACAACCAGACCATAATGCTCTGCTCTGTCAGTGTGGTCATAACCCCGCCCCCCCGCTCCACCCCACCCGCCCCGCCCTTCTCTCTCTCTCTCTGAATAAACAAAAAGGTAAATAGAGATCAGTGCTCATCAGTCTGATCATCCAGCCGCCATTTTGTTTTACTTCTCACCCCCCACAGCTCAGGGGCCACTTGTATTATTCATCAGGAGCCTCATCAGCAAGCTGTCCTCACCCCGAGAGAAGCACCAGAAGACACACTACAAATACTACTTATACAACTACACATACTAGTTATAAAACTACACATACTAGTTATACAACTAGTCATATTAGTTATACAAATATACATACAGTATTTGTTATAAACCTAGACATACTTGTTAAACAACTAGTGATATTAGTTATAAAACTAGACATGCAAGTTATAAAACTACAAACCCCAACTCCAATGAAGTTGTGACGTTGTGTAAAACGTAAATAAAACAGAAAACAATGATTTAAAATCCTTTTCAACCTCTGTTCAATGGAACACACCACAAAGACAAGATGTTTCCTCTTCAAACTGATCAACTTTGTTGTTGTTTTGCAAATATTCACTCATTTTGAATTTGATGCCTGCAACACCTTCCAAAAAAAGCTGGGAACAAGAACACCTGTTTGGAACATTCCACAGGTGAACAGGTGAATGGGAAACAGGTGAGAGTCGTGATGGGGTGTAAAAGGAGCTCAGTCGTTCACCAGCGAGGACGGGGCGAGGCTCACCACTCTGACTACAACAAAGTGTGCTGTGGTCTGATTTGGAAATGACGGAGGTGGTGGTGTCCTCTGGGCCAAGGAGGAAAGGCACCATCCAGGTGGTTACCAGCGCAGAGCTCAACAGCCGGCGTCTGTGATGGTGTGAGGGTGTGGTGGTGTGGTGGTGTGGTGGTGTGGTGTGCGGGCGGTGTGGTGGTGTGCTGGTGTGAGGGTGTGGTGGTGTGGTGGTGTGAGGGTGTGGTGGTGTGGTGTGGTGTGCGGGCGGTGTGGTAGTGTGGTGGTGTGGTGGTGTGAGGGTGTGGTGGTGTGGTGGTGTGCGGGCGGTGTGGTAGTGTGGTGGTGTGAGGGTGTGGTGGTGTGGTGGTGAGGTGGTGTAGTGGTGTGGTGTGCGGGCGGTGTGAGGGTGTGGTGGTGTGAGGGTGTGGTGGTGTGAGGGTGTGGTGGTGTGAGGGTGTGGTGGTGTAGTGGTGTAGTGGTGTGGTGTAGTGGTGTAGTGGTGTGGTGTGCGGGCGGTGTGAGGGTGTGGTGGTGTAGTGGTGTAGTGGTGTGGTGTAGTGGTGTAGTGGTGTGGTGTGCGGGCGGTGTGAGGGTGTGGTGGTGTAGTGGTGTGGTGGTGTGGTGGTGTGGTGGGGTGGTGTGGTGGTGTGGTGTAGTGGTGTGGTGTGCGGGTGGTGTGAGGGTGTGGTGGTGTAGTGGTGTGGTGGTGTGGTGGTGTAGTGGTGTGGTGGTGTGGTGGTGGTGTGGTGGTGGTCACCTCAGGGACGTCCCTGTTGTTTCATCAGGACGACGGCTGAGCCACACTCTGCATGTGCTGCTGCAGCCTGGCTTCCTGGTGGAGCAGCGAAGCTACTACACCACCCTGCCTGCAGTGCACACCTGTCTGCATTATGAAGCGGGAGATACGACGACGGAGACGCCGGACGGTGGAGCATCTGAAGTGGTTGGTCAAGCAGGAAGGGGAAAGAATTCCACCGCAAAGCTTCAGCCGTGAGTGTCCTAACGTCCCGAACGCTTGGTGAGTGTTCAAAGGAGAGGTGACGTAGCACAGCGGTAAACAGGCCCCTGTCCCAGCTTTTTTTGGAAGGTGTTGCAGGCATCAAATTCAAAATGAGTGAATATTTGCAAAACAACAATAAAGTTGATCAGTTTGAAGAGGAAACATCTTGTCTTTGTGGTGTGTTCCAGTGAACGGAGGTTGAAAAGGATTTGAAATCATTGTTTTCTGTTTTTATTTACGTTTCACACAACGTCACAACTTCATTGGAGTTGGGGTTTGTAGATATACTCGTTATAAAACTTGGCGTACAAGCTAAACAAATAGACATATTAGTACTACACTACACATACTAGTTATAAAACAATACATACCAGTCATACAACAAGTCATACTAGTTATAACACTAGACATAATACTTATAAAACCAGACATACAGTGACACAACTACTCGTATTCGTTATAAAACTGGACACACTCTTATTACAACTAGTCATACTAGTTATAAAACTTGAAGAGCTAGTTATTTAGTGCTTATCACAAAATAACCTCCTCCCTCCTCAGCCAGCTTAGCCTAGCCAAGCAGCGGAGCTAGGCTAGCTGATCCCCTCCAGAGCCATGCATTGAGCTAACACCGTTAGCATGTAGCCCGTCCCCGACACAGCGACGTCGAGCTTTTCAACTGGAAGCTGAAGCGTCAACAATAAACGACCAAATGATGATGTTATTAAATACAACGGATCCACATTCATCACAAGACGGAAGCTTATCTGCAGCGATTCATTATTACGAAGAAATCAATCTGCAATGTACTGTAATCAAACATCTAATAAAGACACACACACACACACACACACACACACACACACACACACACACACACACACAAAGAAGGAATAAAAATAGACAGAGGAGCAGCTCAGGAAGAGGAGGAAGGTGGGATGGAGGAGAAGGAAGAGAGATGATGAATAATGAAGAGTGGATCTTTCTTCCTTTCTTATTTAGTCCACATTTCTAAACATCCATAATTTAGGTCCCCCCCCTCCCTCCTCCCTCCTCCCTCCTCCCTCCTCCCTCGTCCCTCCCTCCTCCCTCCCCCCTCCTCCCTCCTCCCTCGTCCCTCCCTCCTCCCTCGTCCCTCCTCCCTCCCTCCCTCCTCCCTCCCTCCCTCCTCCCTCCTCCCTCCCTCCCCCCTCCTCCCTCCCTCCCTCCTCCCTCCTCCCTCCTCCCTCCTCCCTCCTCCCTCCCTCCCCCCTCCTCCCTCCCTCCCTCCTCCCTCCTCCCTCCTCCCTCCTCCCTCCTCCCTCCCTCCTCCCTCCCTCCCTCCTCCCTCCTCCCTCCCTCCCGTTCTTTACTTCTAACCCTCTCTTCTTTCTTTTTCCCTCGCTCCTGCTCTCTCCTTTCTACTCCATTAACCCCTCTCCCTCCCTCCCTCTCGCTCTCTATTTAAACATCCCTCCCTCCTCCTCAGCTCCATCACTGCTTCCCTTCTTCTCGTGTGTGGGGGGGGGGGGGGGGTTGGGGGGGGCGTTGCTTGGAGACGGTTGCCGTGGAACTGGAGGGCGGAGCTAAGGGAGTCGAGTGTGTTGCTATGACAACAAAGATTTCATGCTGTCACTGTGTGTGTGTGTGTTTCAGCTCAGGGTGGCAAACTGGAAGCATATGGAACACACACACACACACACACACACACACACACACACACACACACACACACACACACACACACACACACACACAAACACACACACACACACACACACACACACACACACACACACACATACACACACACACACACACACACACACACACACACACACACACACAGAGTTTGCAAAAAAAAATGCAACGTAACCAAAATGTATTTAGCACGGTGGAGGAAGAGGCATTTAAATCCAACACATAAAGCATGTGCACGTAAACACACACACACACACACACACACATATATATTGGATTGTGTGTGTGTGTGTGTGTGTGTGTGTTAAATGTGTGTGTGTGCTATATGTGTGTGTGTTACATGTTTGTGTGTGTGTTATACAAGTGTGTGTATGCGTTATGTGTGTGTGTTAAATGTGTGTGTGTGTGTGTTAAATGTGTGTTACATGTGTCTGTGTGTAATGAGTGTATGTGTATTATATGATTGTGTATGTGTGTGTTAAATGTGTGTGTGTGTGTGTGTGTGTGTGTTAAATGTGTGTGTAATCATATGAATGTGTGTGATTTATATGATTGTGTGTATGTGTGCTATATGTGTGTGTGTGTGTGTGTGTGTGATATGCGTGTGTGTTATATGATTGTGTGTGTGTTATACAAGTGTGTATGTGTTATATGTGTGTGTGTATGTTCGTGTTATGTGTGTTATGTGTGTCTGTGTGTAATGAATGTATGTGTGTTATATGAGTGTGTATTACATGTTTGTGTGTGTGTGTTATACAAGTGTGTGTATGTGTTATATGTGTGTGTGTGTGTGTGTTATATGTGTGTAATGAGTGTATGTGTGTTATATGAGTGTGTGTGTGTTAAATGTGTGTATAGCATATACACACACTGTGTATTATATGATTGTGTGTCTGTGTGCTATGTGTGTGTGCGTTTCTGTGTGTGGGTGAGTGTTATATGTGTGCGTGTTACATGTTTGTGTGTATGTTATACAAGTGCGTGTATATGTGTTATATGTGTGTTAAGTGTGTCTGTGTGTGTGTGAAATGTGTGTGTGTATCATATGAGGTAGTGAATTATATGATTGTGTGTGTGTGTGTCATATCAGTTTATGTGTTATTTGTGTGTGTGTATTATATGAGTGGTTGTGTGTTATATTTGTGTGTGTGTGTGTGTGTGCGCGTGTGTGTGAAATGAATGTGTGTGTGTGTGTGTATAATATGAATGTGTGTGTGTATGTTATAAGTGTATGTGTGTGTCTGTGAGTGTGTGTATGCGTTATGTGTGTGTGTGTGTATGTGTTATGTGTGTGTGTGTGTGTATGTGTTATGTGTGTGTGTGTGTATGTGTTATGTGTGTGTGTGTGTGTATGTGTTATGTGTGTGTGTGTGTGTATGTGTTATGTGTGTGTGTCATATGAGTGTGTGTTGTATGTGTGTGTGTATTATATGAGTGGGTGTGTGTGTTATGTGTGTAATATATGAGTGTTATGTGTGTGTGTGCTATATATATGTGTGTGTGTGTGTTTCTGTGTGTGTTATGTGTGTGGTTGCATGTGTGTTATGTGCGTGATATATGAGTGTTTATGTGTGTGTGTATTATATCTGTGCGTGTGTTATGTGTTTATTATGTGTGTGTGTGTGTGTGTGTAATATGTCTGTGAGTGTGTTCCATCTGTGTGTGTGTTATATGAGTGTGTGTGTGTGTTATATGTATGTGTGTGTGCCATATACTGTATGTGTGTGTGTGTGTGTGTGTGTGTGTGTGTGTGTGTATGTGTGTGTGTTATGTGTGTGTGATATGAGTGTTTGTGGGTATGTGTTATGTGTGTGTTATATGGGTGTGTGTATTATATGAGTGCATGTGTGTGTGTGTGTGTGTGTGTGTATGTGTGTGTGTGTGTGTGTGTGTGTGTGTGTGTGTGTGTGTGTGTGTGTGTGTGTGTGTGTGTTATATGTGTTTTGTGTGTGAGTGTGTCACATGAGTGTGTGGGTGTTGTGTAGGGATGCTGGGGTTGGGCAGTCACACCTGACCTGGATCCAGGTGATTGGGATCAGGGTGGCTGCATACCTGTTGCTCATTGGTGGGTGTAATGAGCAGCAGGTAAAAGCCCCGCCCCCACACTCACTCAGGAGAGGAGCCCTGTCATGACATGTTCCATCTGCTCCTGGCTTGTTCCACCGAGCCACTGTCTACAATCAACTGCTGTTTACAACCCGTCCTCCTCTGTGCTGGAGGTGCCTGAACACACCGCTTGGGTGGGGTGTGGTCGGAGGAACTGCCAGTGTGTTATATATGTGTGTGTTAAATGTGTGTGTGTGTGTGTGTGTTATGTTTATTTTTGTTATAAGTGTGTGTGTGTGTGTGTGTGTGTGTTTGTGTGTGTTTGTGTGTGTGTGTGTTATGTGTGTGTGTGTGTGCAATGTGTGTGTGTGTGTGTTAAATGTGTGTGTTTGTGTGTGTGTGTGTTATGTGTGTGTGTTATGTGTGTGTGTTATATGTGTGTGTGCAATGCGTGTGTGTGTTAAATGTGTGTGTTTGTGTGTGTGTGTGTTTGTGTGTGTGTGTGTTTTGTGTGTGTGTGTGTGTGTGGGTGTGTGTTAAATGTGTGTGTTTGTGTGTGTGTGTGTTATGTGTGTGTGTTATGTGTGTGTGTGTGTTTGTGTGTGTGTGTGTTATGTGTGTGTGTGTGTGTGTGTGTGGGTGTGTGTTAAATGTGTGTGTTTGTGTGTGTTCTACAGCGTCTCGACAGAACGAGCCTTGTTAGTTTGCTTTGAAGGAAGGTTAAAAATTAAGGTTTATTCCACTGATTCTCAACCCTTTAGTCTCTGGATCCAATCTGATAAGATAAGATAAGATAAAGATGAGATGAGATAAGATCAGATCAGATCAGATAAAGATACTTTATTAACCCCAAAGGGAAATTGCAGTGTTGCAGCAGCTATGACGTACAGTACATGACAAAACACACATATTGTACAAAAACACGTTGCTTTTGAACCAAAAAATATCCCATCCCTCGCACGGTCACATTAAAATACTAAGTATACACCCTAAATAAATACGTTGCTAGGCTTACTGTTATTATTACCATATGGTACATGACTTCATGTGATATTTAATATTTGTATTCAT
>NC_137194.1:2639149-2656649 GCF_960531495.2 Zeus faber | reverse complement strand
AGTTCTTTTATTCATTTGTTGTTGACGTGTGTGAACCGGCCCCGGCTGTACTTTGTCCATATGTGACTGAAACAAACACCAACAGGGCTCAGTCGTGTTTTTCAGTGACGGGGATCCACGTTTGTAACGTCTTGCAGCCGAAAAAACCCCCACAAAGTCATCTGAAGGAGTTTCACTTGAATGAGAAGTGAAACCGAAACGAAACCAAAGCTGCCGTCACTGCTGCATATCACACACGTAGCACATGGAACTGATTCTGATGTCATGTCATTACTGTACGATCACGTGAAGAACGTCACTTATTTTGTGCTTATTTAACTTTCGTATTTCTGGTGATGATGATGTGCAATGACCAGCTTTCAAGTCGAAAAGCTGAAGCAGGGACAGGGCTCGCAAAGGAGCCTCGGCTTGAAACCCTCCACGCAACACGTGTGACGGATGTTTTTATAACCTCTCAACATGTTTTTTGCATTGTCCCTGACAAATAAATTAAGAAATAAATCAAACGATATCAATGCGATACGTCAGCGCTCTACATCACCTGCATCAGCTGTGTCACCTACACTACCTCACCACACTACGTCATGATGTACTTGGTGGAATAAACTGATTCTGATTTACTTCCAAAAACACCTAAAAGCCCAAACTCGTCAGATTGGTGGAGATGAAATGTTGTTTCATGAAGAGAATTAAAGAGACAGTACCTCTGAAAAGATGAAACATTCAATCACATCAGACAAAATGAGAAAAATCCCAAAATGTGGACTCGCATCATTTGTAACTGAACTGAAATAAGATTAGAACCAAATATCATGATAAATAGAGGAACAGTCGTTTCTGATCGACTGATCGATCACTACACGAGGAAGTGAATAATTAATGGATCCAATCGTTTCTACCTCTAAAACTCTGATATTTAGGGTCCCGCCCCTATTGTTTTTGTTCATGAAAAAATGACCTCAGTATTCTATGGCTGTCATGGACCCGCTGCACTCAGACAAGATGACTAAAATGCGTATTGGGGGCGGTCCCGATACGCCGTCCTCCAAGTTTGGTCCAGATCCGTCCATTATTGTGGAATAATTGATTAAAAACTGTGTTTTTATCGTGAATGCAACATGTCGCATGCGCAAATGATGGCACACACGGGTGACATGACAGCATTAGTCTAGTGATTGGTCAACCACCGCCACCTCACCAAGATGGCGGCGCACATAGCCGTCTACTGCAATGGACAAATCTGTTCCCGTGCACGAGGTGATGGTGGTGATGGTGTAATGGTGGTGGTGATGGTGTAAACAGAATGCTGTGAATAGATGTAGCGAATGGACCTGAACTAAAGGAGTAAGATACAAACTCTTCACCGATTCACAGTTACAGATGTTACTTAATTATTTTAAACTTCATCATGTTTGGATAAAAATAAGTTCATGTTTGACCAGATTACAATTAAACGTCACAAATATATAAAACTAAACTGACTTGTATGATCCAGTCGTCCACCATCAGCTCGTTTGCTCTTTCCCACTTTATCAACGGCTTCTTCTTCCAAATTCTTCCAAAAACTCGTGCAGACACAGTTCAACGAAGGGTCGACGCCCCTGGACCCATGCTACTGCTCAGCTACACTTATTTAGTCAGTTACTGAATGTACTTAGTCAGTTACTGAACATAGTATTTAGTCAGTTACTGGACTTACTTAGTCAGTAACTGGACTTATTTAGTCAGTTACTGAACATAGTATTAGTCAGATACTGAACATATTTAGTCAGTTACTGAACTAAGTCAGTTACTGGACTAATTTAGTCAGTTACTGAACATAGCATTTAGTCAGTTACTGGACTTATTTAGTCAATTACTGCACTTATTTAGTCAGTTACTGAACATAGTATTTAGTCAGTTACTGAACATATTTAGTCAGATACTGAATGTATTTAGTCAGTTACTACACATATTTAGTCAGTTACTGCACTTATTTAGTCAGTTACTGGACTTATTTAGTCAATTACTGCACTTTTTTAGTCAGTTACTGAACATAGTATTTAGTCAGTTACTGGACTTATTTCGTCAGTTACTGAACGTATTTAGTCAGACACTGAACGTATTTAATCAGTTACTGAACTTATTTAGTCAGCTACTGGACTTATTTAGTCAGTTACTGAACATAGTATTTAGTCAGTTACTGGACTTATTTAGTCAATTACTGCACTTTTTTAGTCAGTTACTGAACATAGTATTTAGTCAGTTACTGGACTTATTTAGTCAGTTACTGAACGTATTTAGTCAGATACTGAATGTATTTAGTCAGTAACTGAACTTATTTAGTCAGTAACTGAACAGAGTATTTAGTCAGTTACTGCACTTATTTAATCAGTAGGTGATATTATTTAGTCAGTTACTGAAGATAGTATTTAGTCAGTTACTGAACTTATTTTGTCAGTTACTGCACTTATTTAGTCAGTTACTGAACATATTTAGTCAGTTACTGAACCTATTTAGTCAGTTACTGGACTTATTTAGTCAGTTACTGCACTTATACGTTCAGTTGCTGAATGTATTTAGTCAGTTACTGAACTTATTTAGTCAGTTACTGCACTTATTTAGTCAGTAACTGAACTTATTTAGTCAGTTACTGAACAGAGTATTTAGTCAGTTACTGAACAGAGTATTTAATCAGTTGCTGCACTTATTTAATCAGTAAGTGAAATTATTTAGTCAGTTACTGAACTTATTTAGTCAGTTACTGCACCTATTTAGTCAGTTACTGGACTTATTTAGTCAGTTGCTGAATGCATTTAGTCAGTTACTGAACTTATTTAGTCAGTTACTGGATTTATTTAGTCAGTTACTGCACTTATATGTTCAGTTACTGAACTTAGTCAGTTACTGAACTTATTTAGTCAGTTACTGGACTTATTTAGTCAGTTGCTGAATGTATTCAGTCAGTTACTGAACGTATTTAGTCAGTTACTGCACTTATACGTTCAGTTACTGAACATATTTAGTCAGTTACTGAACCTATTTAGTCAGTTACTGGACTTATTTAGTCAGTTGCTGAATGTATTTAGTCAGTTACTGAACTTATTTAGTCAGTTACTGAACTTATTTAGTCAATTACTGCACTTATTTAGTCAGTTACTGAACATAGTATTTAGTCAGTTACTGAACATATTTAGTCAGATACTGAATGTATTTAGTCAGTTACTACACATATTTAGTCAGTTACTGCACTTATTTAGTCAGTTACTGCACTTATTTAGTCAATTACTGCACTTTTTTAGTCAGTTACTTAACTTATTTAGTCAGCTACTGGACATAGTATTTAGTCAGTTACTGGACTTATTTAGTCAATTACTGCACTTTTTTAGTCAGTTACTGAACATAGTATTTAGTCAGTTACTGGACTTATTTAGTCAGTTACTGAACGTATTAAGTCAGATACTGAATGTATTTAGTCAGTAACTGAACTTATTTAGTCAGTAACTGAACAGAGTATTTAGTCAGTTACTGCACTTATTTAATCAGTAGGTGATATTATTTAGTCAGTTACTGAAGATAGTATTTAGTCAGTTACTGCACTTATTTTGTCAGTTACTGCACTTATTTAGTCAGTTACTGAACATATTTAGTCAGTTACTGAACCTATTTAGTCGGTTACTGGACTTATTTAGTCAGTTACTGCACTTATACGTTCAGTTGCTGAATGTATTTAGTCAGTTACTGAACTTATTTAGTCAGTTACTGCACTTATTTAGTCAGTAACTGAACTTATTTAGTCAGTTACTGAACAGAGTATTTAGTCAGTTACTGAACAGAGTATTTAATCAGTTGCTGCACTTATTTAATCAGTAAGTGAAATTATTTAGTCAGTTACTGAACTTATTTAGTCAGTTACTGCACCTATTTAGTCAGTTACTGGACTTATTTAGTCAGTTGCTGAATGCATTTAGTCAGTTACTGAACGTATTTAGTCAGTTACTGCACTTATACGTTCAGTTACTGAACATATTTAGTCAGTTACTGAACCTATTTAGTCAGTTACTGGACTTATTTAGTCAGTTGCTGAATGTATTTAGTCAGTTACTGAACTTATTTAGTCAGTTACTGAACTTATTTAGTCAGTTACTGCACTTATTCAGCGAGTTACTACACTTATTTAGTCAGTTACTGAACTTATTTAGTCAGTTACTGAACTTGTTTAGTCAGTTACTGCACTTATTCAGCGAGTTACTAAACTTATTTAGTCAGTTACTGAACTTATTTATTCAGTAACTGAACTTATTTAGTCAGACACTACACTTATTTAGTCAGTTACTGAACGTATTTAGTCAGTTACTGAACTTATTTAGTCAGTTACTGCACTTAATATTAATTGAATATTATTTACAAACTGAAAATGATTTGAATATATTTGTTGTTAATACTTAAAAGTTCCTCATTTCCTTGGCTGTATCCAGATCCTGCTCATTGCCCACAGAAGCAGAGGTTAGAGGTTTAGCTAAATACTAAGTACTCTATGGTTAACTAGTTAGTTAGTTAGTTAGTTTGTGAGAGAGTGAGTGAGTGAGTGAGTGAGAGAGTGAGAGAGTGAGAGAGTGAGTGAGTTAGTTAGTTAGATAGCTAGTTAGGTGGTTAGTAAGTTAGTCTGTTCATTTGTTAGTTGGGTAACTACTAACTAAACCGTAGCTTATCTAGTTAGTTAGTTAGTTAGTTAGTTAGTTAGTTACTTCGTTAGTTTGTTAGTTCGTTAGTTAGTTCGTTAACTACTAACTAAACTGTTGCTTATGAAGTTAGTTAGTTCATTAGGTAACTACTAACTGAACTGTAGCTTATCTAGTTTGCTGTTTAACTACTAACTAAACTGTAGCTTATGAAGTTAGTTGGTATCAGCAGGTGGAGAGGAACTCATGCAGAACCTGCAGCACTTCCTATTTCCCTACTTCCTGTTTCCTGTCCCTCCCTCTCTCTCTCTCTCTGTCTCCCGCCCTCCCCTTGACCCCTCTCTCCATCCGGGGCAGGAAGGAGCCTGTGCAGGTAACTCAACACAATGGAAAATACAAACGTCAAATATTCTACATAAAATCTTAAAAATAAAGCTTAATGTGAACGTGTTGACTCACTGGATTCAAATGCATTAAATACAAATAATAGGAAAAAGTCTTCATCTCCGTTTTGGGTCATCAATTTCATTAGCAACTTAAACTGCACAGCACCTACTTTCGTCCCTTTGATTCGGCGCAATATTAAAATCAATAATCAGACAGAACGTCCGCAGATCAATAAATCATAAACATAGAAATGAAGAGCCATCAGATGTTTAGAATCATAGGATTTTTAATATTGATCTTCCTTATTCGACACATCCGTCACCGTGACGACGATCGTCATCGTCATCACAATTGTATTGTACAGTTGTAGATCTTTCTCATCATCATCATCATCATCATCAGATACATTCTCGTGGTTTCATTGGATAATAGATTTCTTTAAGATTCTCACTTTATTAATATACTGTATAATCATCCATGATCAATATTTTTTATCATTATTTTACATAAGAATGAAGTCAACAGATCAAAGAGGGACTCGATATTTACATCATGGGACACGGAGAGAGAGACAGAGAGAGGGGGGGGGGGGGGGGGGAGTAAACGATAGATTAACGGTAACAGGGCGGAGGAGAGGGGGAGGAGAGAGAGAAACCGAGCGAGGGAGCGGTGGATGGAGGGACGGACGGACGGAGTGAAGGGTCCTACCCGTCGTCGTGAGGACATGATGTTTACATGGACCCCACATTGCCTCCTTAAAAACACGGTGTGTGGTTTTCCGCTACTATAGCCTATCATAACCTGATCAAAACAAACTGCTTTCCTGAGACGCCATTTGGAAAACCTGGTTTCAGTGAAAGGACAGGAGTGTCTTTGTTCCAGGACATTTGGGTCTTTTGCAGCCTGCTTCTCCTCCATCATATTAACAGGAAGTAAACCTCTATCTTACCACTAAGAGGAAGTAGTCCTGAAACTGAAACATCACCAACGTCATCTAGAGACACTGTTTAGATATTTTCCAAAATCCACCTCAACATCATTGTGGTGGATGGGGTGACTCTAGTAGCCACACCTGATGCTTGTTGGTTGGGCTGACGAGCATCAGGTTTAAAAACCCCGTCCATACATAGCCTCATCTCTACAATAAACTGGTGTTATCAACCCCTGTTGTCTGTTTCTCTGTGCCGGAGGTCCCTGAACACGCCACTTGGGTGGTGTATGGTGGCAAAACTGCCACAGTGGGGCCCAATGTGGGGCTCCGGCACAGGGAAGGGACACAGAAGGGTCGCCTGAAGATGCCCTGGAGCCACCAGTGGTTGAACAGGTGGCCCCAGCACCAACCCTCTCCCAACTGGCAGCAGCAGTACCTAGGGGGTCCGTCAGAGCACCGGGGGAGAAGCAGTGCAGCAACCACCACAGGTAACCGCTGGCAGCCAGCTTCTCCGCCCAGCAGGCCTCGCTGGGACCATCCAGCAGTCCAGCAGCCAGTCCACCCCTCCAAGCAACCCCCGCAGCAGCCAAGTCCGGCCACGCCATCACCAGCAGCGCAGCAGCCCGAGGCCCCGCACTCCAGAAGGGAGGAGGGGGCAGTCTGTTGGCGCTATGGTGGAAGGAGGCCCGTCGACCATGCTGCTCCGGGGAGTTCAGATCCTCTGGGAGGGGACCTGTTCATTATTTTTGGACATTTGTTTGTATGAGGTATGAGAACCCTGTTTCAGAGTCCGGCGTTTTATTTATTTAAGGTATAGTAACCCTGGGTCAGAGTCTGTTTTTTTAGACATAGTAACCCTGGGTCATAGTCAGTTTAAAGCATTTATTTTCATATTTGTTCTCTACTTGGTGGGGGGGGATAGCTTTCGGCCAGGAATTCCTCCTGGCTTCAGTTTGGTGTTGGGGGTATGGGGTGGCTTAAGTAGACACACCTGATGCTCGTTGGTTGGGCTGATGAGCATCAGGTTTAAAAACCCCGTCCACACACTCAGTCAGGATGGAAGCCCCGTCATGACATGTTCCATCTGCTCCTGGCTAATTCCACCTCACCTCTACAATGAACCGGTGTTATCAACACCACCCATCGTCAGGTCCCTGAACACACCACTTGGGTGACGTGCGGTGGCAAAACTCCCACAATCAGTTATTTCCCTATTAAGGAAGGCCACCATCTTCCTAAAGGAATGCTGTCATCTTCCTAAAGGAACGCTCGCCTGCCCCGCCCACTTCTTTCCTGTCACCTCAGCAGTGACCATCGGTCGATACAGAGTGTACTGAGCAAGCAGGCACCACTGTGAGTAGTTCTAGAAGCGGAGCGAGTGTTTCTATTGGACTAATCTGCTGATCGCTCGATCCAGATGCTTCTAGAATCACTTTTTGGAAAATATGTCGACTGCACATCTTGGAAAATCTCCTGAACTTTTAATATCACGTTGAAGAATCATTGTGGAAAACAAAGCAAACTGTGACTGAAGTAGAAATTTACTATTGAATTCACCCTGTTATTCATACAATTGGTGTCCGGGAACCCAGAGGGAGTACTAATGGGGTTCCTCTAAGGGGTTCCTAACGGGGTTCCTATAACGGGATTCCTAATAGGATCCTCTAAGGGGACTCCTAACGGGGTTCCTCTAAGGGGTTCCTCTCAGGAGGTTCCTAACGGGGTTTCTCTCAGGGGGTTCCTAACATGGTTCCTCTGAGGGGTTTCTAGCGGGGTTCCTCTGATGGGGTTCCTAATGGGGTTCCTCTCAGGGGGTTCCTAACAGGGTTCCTCTCAGGGGGTTCCTAACTGGGTTCCTCTAAGGGGTTCCTAACTGGGCTCTCTAAGGGGTTCCTCTCAAGTCGTACCTACAGGGTTCCTCTAAGAGGTTCCTTTCAAGGGGTTCCTCTCAGGGGGTTGATAACAGGGTTCCTAATGGGGTTCCTCTCAGGGGGTTCCTAACAGGGTTCCTCTAAGAGGTTCCTAATAGGGTTCCTCTAAGGGGTTCCTCTTAGGGGGTTCCTAACAGGGTTCCTCTAAAAGGTTCCTAACAGGTTTCCTCTAAGGGGGTTCCTAACCGGGATCCTGTAAGGGGATTCCTAACGGGGTTCCTCTAAGGAGTTCCTAACAGGGCTCCTCTAAGGGGGTTCCTAACAGGGATCCCCTAAAGGGATTCCTAACAGGGTTCCTCTGAGTAGTTCCTAATGGGGTTCCTCTCAGGGGGTTCCCAGAAGGGTTCCTTATGGGGTTCCTAACGGAGTTCCTCTCAGGGGGTTCCTAACAGGGTTCCTCTAAGGGGTTCCTAACAGGGTTCCTCTAAGGGGATTCCTAACAGGGTTAGCTAAGAGGGTTCATCTGAGTGGTTCCTAACAGGGTTCCTCTCAGGGGGTTCCTAGAAGGGTTCCTTATGAGGTTCCTAATGGAGTTCCTCTCAGGAAGTGCCTAACATGGTCTCTAACAGGGTTCCTCTGAGGGGTTCCTAACGGGGTTCCTCCTAGAGGGTACCTAACAGGGTTCCTCTAAGGGGTTTCTAACAGTTTTCCTCAAAGGGGTTCCTAACGGGGTTCCTCTTAGGGGGTTCCTTACAGGGTTCCTCTCAGGGGTTCTTCTAAGGGGGTTCCTAACAGGGATCGTCTAAAGGGATTCCTGACGGGGTTTCTCTAAGGGGGTTCCTCACAGGGTTCCTGTTAACAAGCAAACTCTGATTGAAGTAGAACGTCCTGAAGGCTGTGGTGTTAAACTACAGAGGGATGAACCTTTTGGCAAAGCCATTTTGGAGACAAATGAGAATCTACAAACGAGAATCCATAGCAGAGTGACCACACCCACTCCTCCATGCAGCAGAGTGACCACACCCGCTGCACCCAGCAACACAGTGACCGCAAAGCCACAGAGAACGTCGTCATCAAATGAATATTAAGAAACGTTGCGTCTCCCTGTCAATACAGGAGTTGTCCATCATGACGGAGAGGTTGTCCATCGGAGACCACTGAAACCGTGAATTCCCTTGGTAAATAAATCCATGTGAGTCAGAGATCCTGTTTATATGGAAAAATAACGCCTAGCGCCTTCCGTCCTTGTAGGTTTGGATCCCATCAAGTGTCGGGTTCCACCTCCAGCTGTTGCTATCAAACAAGGCGGAGCTGGTCAAGAGGAAGAGCTGTTGGAAATCAATTGATGTTCAGAGGTCACGACACGATCGACAGCTGTTCAGTGTCCAAATCAAAAAACAATGAGGAGGAGAGAGAGGGAGGGAGGGAGAGAATGCTGGTTCTTATAATCCAATATGGCTTCCTCTTAAAGTGCTAGTGCCCAGAGAGACAGACAAGGAGTGGACGGTGATGTCACACCAGTGATGTCACAGCACTCCCAATGTCTACAACAACGTCTAAATGGGTTTTATCGTCACTAACGCCTGTTATGACCTTCCTATCTGCCTTATTATTGTAACCAATCAAATTAATTCGTACTGGCATAAACAACTAGAACTACACAATGTGATAAACACAAAATGACGATCCAGGCGATCTGATTGGTCGAGACGTTCAAAATGTGCCAATAATTCTGACAAACCATTTGATTATAGGATGGTCATCTCTCACAACACGAGCATTCCAGTGAATCAAGAATTCAACATCTGATAACTTGTTTTCCGTGTTTGTGCTGAAAGGTTCAGTTTCCTAGTGGATGGATCTGCTGTGATGTACCTGCCGTTGATTTCATACTCTGATGACTGTGATCAAAGTACTGCGTGCGTACAGTTTTTTGTATTTTTAGAGCTTATAGAGCTTATTGTGCGTCATCACCGGGTGTCATGACATTTCACTGCATATATGTATGACCGTATGTATATGTATGTGACAAATAATCTCTTGAACTTGAACTTGAACTTGATTTGGGACTAATCAGCTTCGCTGTACAACAAAACCCCAAACAACCCTGCCACTTTTCCTAGACGGTTTCCTGTTTTGGATGTGTGTAATGTGTACCAATGCCTGCTATTCATAGAGTCAGTCCACACCAGCAGGGTTCCTCAAACGGGATCCTAACAGGGTTCCTCTAAGGAGTACCTAATATGTTTCCTCTAAGGAGTACCTAACAGGGCTTCGAACAGGGTTCCTCTAAGGAGTACCTAACAGGGTTCCTCTTAGGGGTTCCTAACAGGGTTCCTCTAAGGAGTACTTAACAGGGTTCCTCAAATGGGATCCAAACATGGTGCCTAACATGGTCCTCACAGGGTTCCAAATAGGGTTCCTCTAAGGAGTACCTAAGAGGGTTCCTAACAGGGTTCCTCAAAGGGTCCTTTTCATATTTTCACTTGCATAGGCTCAATAATGTGCCTTAATAAATGTGACTTGGTATGGAAATGCTTTGTCCTCCAATGAGAACCTTTCCTTTCAGGAATTTAACAGGATGGATATCGATCGTCAAACCTTCCTGACAACGCCTGAGCCAGCGTTGCTCACAATATAATTATTTTTCAAATCGTCTACGACTCCCCTTCATCATTGAGCGCTCAGGGTGGAAAGTCAATCCAAACCTCGGTTGAATTATTCTACAGTTCTTTGGAAACCGACCCAAACACTCCTAGAACTGACAGAGTGCGCCACAGTGCTGGGAAAAGCAGATCAGGTTGTAGCCTCCAGGGTTTTTAGCTCTCCTCTTTATTTTAGTTTTTCAAAAACATTTGTATTTGTGTCTGACATTTTCCCCACAGGTGAGACTGTGCAGATGACTTCAATCCTCCTTCACCTCACAGAGGTTTCATGGCCCAACACCGATAACGACAACACACCGCCACTTCCTCCTTTGGGTTAGGGTTAGTTAGGTGCCAATTAGTACAAGAGTAAAAACCTTCTCGCCTCTATGCTACGGTAAAAAAAATCCCGCAGTGCTTTGATATATATTTTTTCAGGCACCAAACTCTGTGTCAGTGGGAAGCACTGCTTGTGTCATCACAGGAGGAACAGGATCCGTGGAGCTCGGCGCCGTGGGCGTCGCCGGGCCTGGGGAGTGGACTCCACCGAGGCTGCGAAGAGCTCCATGGCCAGCTGATCAGGAAATGATTGAATTACTGAAACAGTCCTTCCACTGGAGCACACAAACACAACGTACTGATGGGAAGGAAACATACATACATATACAGTGTGTGTGTGTGTGTGTGTGTGTATATATATATATATATGTATATATATATATATATATATATACTGATGTTCTTTGAAGCCGTATGCCAGTTTTATTTTTGATGATTCTTTTCCACACTGACCCTGATTCCAACTTTCCATGGTACTTCCTTACATCCCAGCTACAGCAGCTGGAATTATTGTATTGATGTTGTTGTTGTTGTTGACATCTTGGCTACAGTGCTGCTTCTCAGCTTCTATGCTGCGTTGGTTTAAAGAACTTCATAAGTCAAGTCAAAAATGCATCAGATTTTAATATCAATTAGAGAATTGCAATAATTATGGAACTGGCACCAAAGAATCGTGACGTATGGAGCCTGCTCCCCCAGACGCTGAGGTTCAGCCTGGAGCGTTTTGACAGGATGTTGAGGAGAACCCATCCCTGATCCAGGGTTCTCTCTCTCTCTCTCTCTCTCTCTCTCTCTCTCCCCCTTTCTCTCTCCCCCTTTCTCTCTCTACATGTCTCTCTCTCCCTGTCTCTCTCCCTCTCTTTCTCTCCCTCTCTCTCTCTCCCTGTCTCTTTCTCTCTCTCTACCTGTCTCTCTCTCTCTCTCTCTCTCTACTGTGAACTAGAGAAATTGTTAAAATAAAGATGCTTTAAAAATCAAAAAAATCTCTTTCTCTCCCTCCCTCTCTCTCTCTCTCCCTGTCTCTTTCTCTCTCTCTACCTGTCTCTTTCTCTCCCTCTCTCTCTCTCTCTACCTGTCTCTTTCTCTCCCTCCCTCTCTCTCTCTCTCTCTCCCTGTCTCTCTCTCTCTCTCTCTCTCTACCTGTCTCTCTTTCTCGCTCTCTGTTCCTGGACTGGACAGTCACCTTGCCCGTCAGCTTCATCGACCTCGTAGAGGACGACTCGACGGCCTCTCTGCTCTGCTCAGGGAAGTGCACGGCATTGTGCACTTCTGTGTTGGCGGCCATGTTGGCCCCAGCACAATATGTGGTGGAGTGAGCCGGTTGGAACCTCCTGAGTGCCGGTAGAACGTGTTCTAAGGAGAACCGCGAATACAGTACTTCATAGTATCATCGATCACAACGAGCAGGGCCCAGGGCTGGTAAAACCAAAACCTCAGCAGCCAACAAGGTTTTCTTTTGGATGAGTAGAAATGGTCCGTGTGATGCTCGGTCACCTGACCAGCATCCACCACCTCCACCCTGGCGGTCTGAGGTCCCACAGGTTTGGGTGTAGATGTGGTGTAAGGTAGACTGTGCAGCAGACCAGAGCCCTACAACCGCACAGTTTGGACCGCCTCCGCCGGCGGGCTTGGCAGCCCCGCTCGCCGGACGCCACGTTTGTTATTATTTGTCTATTTCTTCCCTGGACCGACATGGTCAGGCACTCGCCTACGTCACTGACCTACTCCATCCTTACACCACAAACAGGTCTCTCAGGTCTTCTCACCGAGGTTTTTTGACCTCAAACCAAAGTGTGACCGAGCCATGTCTTCTCTGGAACTCAAACTGACCTGCGTTTGTGTTGGAATCTGTTCTTTTTTTTAGATATTTGATTGTGAAGCGTTTTGTGACAGCGTCTCCAGAAGCTCTTGGTTCTACGCTCGCTCTGCCGCTCTGTTTGGGCAAAACCACTCCGGGGTCCTGGAGCACCGCAGGTGCCGTTGCCGTGGCGTCGGCGGTTCAACAACCAAACTGTGTGTTGCGAGGCCTCTGGCTGCAGCGTCAGAGGGAAGGGGATGGCGGGCGGATGTCTTCATGCTCAGACAGGGAAGGGCGGGTCCCCGTGGGGAGGAGTGGGGCGGGGCGGGGCTGAGGCTGTTTTCACAAACAGAACTAAGTTCATGCGGACTGTTCGTAATATGCACAAGGTAACCCGCCGCCTCGTGGGCGGAGTCAAGCCGAGTCGCCGCGTCCGACCGAGGGAAGCGCGAGTCCCGCTCGGAAAAGGTCGGATCCCAGAAACGTCGGCTTCATAGCGGTTTGTTCTCATTTTTACGAGTGTGTTCCCTCGTTGTGCGCAGTAATCTGTCGCCCTCCGTTCACCTTGTTGCCGGCGAGTCGTTTGTTTTGACGCCCTACTCCAAACCGTCCAATGAACGAGCTGGAGAAGGAAAACCAGGACGAGGACGGTCCGACCGAGTTTTTTTTCCCTGCAAAGACGTTCCAGACTTCCTGCTGTTTTGCGATCGGAGGGCGCACGAGAGAGAGGGGGCGTGGCTGGCGGTCGCCCCTGGTTACCTAGAGGAGGGGCTACTGCACTCGGATGCCGGACAACAGAACTGATGGGCGATGTCGTCATCCTCCTCTTCTCTGAGAGACAGACAGACAGATAGACAGATGGACAGACAGGTAGACAGTATATAAATAGATAAGATAGATAGATAGATAGATAGATAGATAGATGGAATGACAGAATGACAACAGAGGGAGAGGAAAGAAAGACAAGAGAATGCTAGAGCAGTAATAATGATAGAGCAGCAGTACTGCATTCGGCCACTAGAGCTCAGTGTAGACTAACATGTGGTCTGAGGAACCACGAGGTGTGAGGTAACAAAGCAGGGCTGGGGGGCAGTGGGGGGCGGGGCTGGAAGTCAGTCCAACGCTGTATAAACTTTATTTACCTCTTGGTATTTTTTATAAAGGTGTTTTAAATATTTTTGTGGACGATTCAATGCAGACGATTGGATTTGCAGAAATGTGAAATACACGTGTGTGTGTACATGTGTAACTACTTGAAATCCCTCAGCTGATGACACATTCACACAAACATATGTGCACACACACACACACACACACACACACACACACACACACACACACACACACACACACACACACACACTCACTTAGACACATTAGTAAATATATCTATACACATACTCCCACACGCACATTGACAGCTATGTGCACGCACACACACACACTCCTCCCACGCGTCAGTCTTTTTCAAATCCCTCGTTCAATCTGCAGAAAGAGCGAAAGAAAAAAAGGAGAAAATGAATTCTGCACCTTCACTGTCCTTCCATCCCTCCTTCATGACATCACCGCCGATTGAACTGATACTTAGAATCTCACAGGAGCATTGTGGGTACTTTATTTTATCATGTAGAAGATCCTGTATATTATGTAAAGTATTATTATAAACCACATACATTTATTTGACGTCTACACGTTCATGTTTTATTATTAATATGTGAGTGAAAGGACATGACACCAGTTCTGTGGCATCACGGCCAGACATTTAGAAAACCTGAAAGAGCTTTGATATCTGTGTCTCATGTTACTACACTGTTACGGCACTGTAACTGCACGGTAACTACACTGTAACTACACTGTTACTGCACTGTTACTGTACTGTTACTACTTTAACTCCTCCCCTGCGTGTATCTGTGCATCCCTTATTTATAACTAATTCTTATTAACTTCCAAACCATGCAGAAGAGCCATGTTTGGAGATCTCCTTTTGCTGCTTTACCTTCATCTGTTCTGCTCAAGCTACGGAGCTGAATAAATAAATCCTTCTTCTTTGGGTGGTAACACGTATTAGAATTGAGCCTCCATGTCAAAAGTGAAAACGTCTGGAGGGTCCACTCATTAACTTCCTGATCTCTTTCTGCCTCCAGGGGCCCCCCACTGGTGTCTGGATGCAATTCGGGCCCTTGGGGCGGAGGAGGTGATGGATGGAGGGAGGCGGGTCCTATGGGTGAGGGGGTCTGGAGGAGTCTGGAGGGTGGGGGTCCGGGGGCCCTTACCTTGCCTGCTCGTGGTGCTTGGCGGGGGGCAAGGCGCAGGGAGGCTTGGGCGGGCGGAGGCGCGCGGGGCAGCAGTACTGGTGATAGGTGGCATGGCTGTTAGGAGGAAGGCTGGAGTACAGAGAGGAAGAGGAGGAGGTGGAGGGAGGAGTGGAGGTGCTAGTAGGGTTGTTGGAGGAACGACAATAGGTGGTGGTGGTAGAACAGGAGGAGGAATAAGACCTGACAGAGAGAGAGGGAGAGAGAGAAAGAGAGAAAGAGAGAAAGAGGGAGAGAGAGGGAGAGAGAGGTGGGGAGAAAGAGAAAGAGAGAAAAATAAAGTCAAGAAAGAAACAGAGAAAGGTAGACAACAACAACAACAACAACAACAACAACAACAACAACAACAACAACAACAACAGACGAGCACATGAAAACAGACAGCGTTAGCACAGTATTAGCAATAGCTTAGCACACCATATTAATAGCAGCATTAGCATTAGCATAATATCCATTTGCATCATAGCTTAGTGTTAGCATTTAGCAGAAAGCATCTACTGTTAGCATTAGCTTAGCACAAAGGTTACACATCAGCACAGCAACGGGCAAACAGGTCGTAGTACTTTGTAGGAAGGTGATGACCACATCGCAGGGTCATTCTTCTAAATTCAGCACAAGGCAAACAGCGTTCTATACACAGACGTGTTAGCGTAACGTTACAACACGCACGGTGTAAGCACCAGTCTCGGCCGCCAGGTTAGCGTTAGCGTTAGCGTGGCAGCGGTACATGTATAGTACAGTGAATAGTCAGAAAGAGAGGATGATAAACAGATAAAGACAGTTCTCTGTGTCGGCGGGAGAGAGGAGGGTCCTCGCGAGGCCAGGGGCCAGAGCCTCTCTGTCGACGTCGTGACAAGGTAGCGGCGTGATGCCCTGTTCAAAGAAACTTGGGCAGCTTTGACACCGCGCTGATATCACACAAAAGTTGTCAACCCTGGAACATTAAGTGGTGTGAATGGAGAACAACCACAGATCAACCAGTTAACCCAGTATGTTCAGTCCCAGAGCAGTGAGGAATATTTCATATTGAATTATACTTTTAATACCAATGAATAATTTGTTTAGTATACTGAGAATGTAAAATAGCATAACAACCGCAGGCAGCACAGATGGTGGTTAGGAGTGGGAAGAGCTTCCTCGTTCTGGACTGCAACCCAAAATGACGGAACCAACTAACCCACCCAACCAACCCACCCACCAACCACCCAACACCCACCCAGCCAACCCACCAACTAATGAACCCACCACCAAACCATCTCACCAAACGACTAACTAACCCACCACCCAACCAACCAACCCAACAACTAACCCATCAATCAACCAACCAACCCACCAAACAACCAACCAAACATTTAACCCATCCAACAACTAACCCACCAACCAATCAACCAACCAACCCAAAAACAAACTAACTCACTAACTTACAAATTAAATAAATCAATAAATCAAACATGGACTTATATATCACATGTATTTTTTACATTAACTCAAATGGGGACTTTAAGTATTAAATCAAAGCCTTTCGAGTTGGTAACCATGTGGTAACCATGTGAAAACTATGTGGTAACTATGTGGTACAATGTGGTAACCATGTGAAAACTATGTGGTAACCATGTGGTAACCATGTGGTATCCATGTGGAAACTATGTGGTAACCCTGTGCGTTCCATGTGGAAACTATGTGTTAACCATGTGGTAACACTGTGCTAATTCTGTGGTAACTATGTGGTAACCATGTGGTAACCCCGTGGTAACCATGTGGAAATTATGTTATAACTATGTAGTAGCCATGTGGTAACTCTGTGGAAACAATGTGGTAACCCTGTGGTAACCCTGTGGTAACCATGTGGAAACTATGTGGTAAGTATGTGGTAACCATGTGTTAACCCCGTGGTAACCATGTGGAAACTATGTGGTAAGTATGTGGTAACCATGTGGTAACCCTGTGGAAACTATGTAGTAACTTTGTGGTAACTATGTGGAAACTATGAGGTAACCATGTGGTAACCCTGTGGAAACTATGTAGTAACTTTGTGGAACTATGTGGAAACTATGAGGTAACCATGTGGTAACCCTGTGGAAACTATGTGGTAACTATGAGGTAACCATGTGGTAACCATGTGGAAACTATGTGGTAACCATGTGAAAACTATGTGGTAACCATGTGGTAACCATGTGGTAACCATGTGGTATCCATGTGGAAACTATGTGGTAACCATGTGGTAACACTGTGCTAATCCTGTGGTAACTATGTAATAACTATGTAGTAGCCATGTGGTAACATGTGGAAACTATGTTATAACTATGTGGCAGCCATGTGGTAACTCTGTGGAAACAATGTGGTAACCCTGTGGTAACCACGTGGAAACTATGTAGTAAGTATGTGGTAACCATGTGTTAACCCTGTGGTAACCATGTGGAAACTATGTGGTAAGTATGTGGTAACCATGTGGTAACCCTGTGGAAACTATGTAGTAACTTTGTGGTAACTATGTGGAAACTATGAGGTAACCATGTGGTAACCCTGTGGAAACTATGTGGTAACTATGAGGTAACC
>NC_137194.1:2629149-2631649 GCF_960531495.2 Zeus faber | reverse complement strand
ACGGTAACAGCACTGTATGTGTGTGTGTGTGTGTGTTTTAAAAAGATCTACCATCGCTGCTCCACACAAACATCACACACAACTGTTTAAACATCATACGCACACTCACACACAGCAGAGACTCAAGGGTTTTGTCCTGGGGGCTGAGAGGTAATTCATCATTTCACACACACACACACACACACACACACAATACAATACAAACACACTACACACACACACACACGCACGCACGCACACACACACACACACACACACACACACAATACAATACAAACACACTACACACACACACACACGCACGCACGCACACACACACACACACACACACACACACACACACAGACACACACACACACACACACACACTCACAAACGCACATACACAGAGACACACACACACAATACAATACAAACACACTACACACACATACGCACGCACGCACGCACACACACACACACACACACACACACACACACATATACACAGAGACACACACACACACACACACATACACAGACACACACACACACACACACACACACTCACAAACGCACATACACACACAGTATATATATAGAGAGATAAAAAGTCTCACTCTCCTACCCTCCCAAAGTAGGTTGTGTACTAGTACCAGAACCATGTATAAGTACCAGTATTATGGTTTAGTACTGCATCTAGTACTGTTAGAGTTCGGTTGGAGCTACACACAAAGACATAAGAACCACTGAAGAACAGTGAATGAGAATACTGTGCTGTATTATCGCAAACACTACCTCACACTATTCACATTCACACGCCACTTTAATTCACATGCCACTTTAAATGCACATATCTGTATATACATAGGCATATTCCTTCTAGCTATTCCATTTTATTTCAATTTATTTTTATTGTATTTTATTCTATATATTTTAAGTATTCCACTTACTGTATTATGTTTTAGGAGTCAGTTAGTCGGTCTATTAGAAAGGAATTTTCTACTTTTTATTTTATTTTATTTTTTTATTTTTTCCTAGGACATATTGTGTGCAATCACCGGGTGCGTTGCATTACATTTCACTGCATATATGTATGGAAGTATGTATATGTATGTGACAAATAAAAATCTTGAATCTTGAATCTTGAATCTTGAGAACATGTGGCACAACACCGTCACTCAAGTCAATAACAACTCTGTGTACTTCTTTGTATGTCACTCCAAACCACTAGGGGGCGCAGATTCCACAGCACGTATTTAGAGAGCGAGCTGCGGGAAACAAGTAAAAACACCCAAAAAAAGGAGTAAAATAACAACGGCGACACCCAAGAAGTGAAAGGCGGCCGCGGTGAAGGAAGGAACAAGCCAAAGACATGAAGATGTGATATCTTAGGTTAAGTCACCCGAGCGAGGCTCACGCTGAGGCCGGCTTCACACCGACTCCGAGAAACGGCGAAAAACTAAAGTCGGTTCATCCGACTTATTAACGTCAACGTTGGACGTAAATGGGGAAATCTATTTTCATATCAGTGAACCAAGTGTAATCTTTGTATCGAGGGAGTTTAAAACTCTCATTCATGGAACACGGTCCAGCTGAGAAAACTACTTCCTGTTGTTCTCGAAAACAAGGTGAATTGAAACCCAGTAAAACAACTGGAAGGGGAGGAAGGGAGACATGGAGGGAGGAAGGGAGACATGGAGGGAGGAAGGGAGGGATGGAGGGAGGAAGGGAGGGTTGGAGGGATGGAGGAAGACATGGAGGGAGGAAGGGAGGGATGGAGGGAGACATGGAGGGAGGAAGGGAGGGATGGAGGGAGACATGGAGGGAGGAAGGGAGGGATGGAGACATGGAGGGAGGAAGGGAGGGATGGAGACATGGAGGGAGGAAGGGAGGGATAGAGGGAGACATGGAGGGATGGGGGGAGGAAGGGAGGGATGGAGGGGGACATGGAGGGATGGAGGGGGACATGGAGGGATGGAGGGGGACATGGAGGGATGGAGGGGGACATGGAGGGATGGAGGGGGACATGGAGGGATGGGGGGAGGAGGGGGGAGGTGCTGTCAGACCTTTCAAGGGCTCTTTTACAGTAAAGTGCGATACATCCCATATTTCCCTCACCCCTTCTCTCCCTCTCTTCTCCTGTCTCTCCTTCCCCCCCCTCTCCTCTCCCCCTTTCTCCTTCTCTCCCCCCTCTTCTCCTCCTCAGGTCCCACCAGCTGTTGCCATGACAACGCAGCATGTATCATTTTAATGTTCTAAATATAACAGAGCGACAAACAGACGGATGGACAGATCCCAGACAGAGAGCAGCAGCTGAGAGGATGGAGGGATGGAGGGATGGAGGGATGGAGAGAAGGAGGGATGGAGGGAAGGAGGGATGGAGGGATGGAGGGAAGGAGGGATGGAGAGAAGGAGGGATGGAGGGAAGGAGGGATGGAGGGATGGAGGGATGGAGGGATGGAGGGAAGGAGGGAAGGAGGGATGGAGGGATGGAGGGATGGAGGGAAGGAGGGATGGA
>NC_137194.1:2619149-2624149 GCF_960531495.2 Zeus faber | reverse complement strand
CTGGGACGAGGGCGAGGTCAGTTGCCTCCAGAGCCAAAGGCAACACAAGAGTTGGGCAACGGAACCAAATCTAATTTTTTTCTGAAAGCGTTCTGTCGCTCCCTGTTTTTCACAAATTTATGCCTATGAGTAATGTGATGGGGTCAGGGGTCATGAGGAGGAGGGTCTTGGCGTCATGTTTGGGACGTGGTTTGCGCTCGATGTTAAACTGGAAAATTGGCAGCAATTGTCAAGATGTATAAAAAGTCAATGTGTTGCTATGAACGGGACGGTTCCTCCTGGTTCTTGGGTTTGTCCTGCTCTTGTGGTGCCTTGGACTCTGTTCAGTTGTAGAAGGAGGTAAAGTGGCACTTACTGTTTGTGATGGTGCAGCGTGTGGGCGTGGTGCTGGTGCGGGTGGTGGCTGTTGGAAGTGTTGGCGGTGTGCAGTCGCTCCAGACGCTCCTTCTCCTTCTCCACAAAGTTGGTGTTCGTTCCCGTACTGGTGGAGTTCCCGCGGGTCAGGCGGCTGTGGCTCCGTGGCTGGTCCCTGGGCGGTACTGGCGGGGGCGGAGCGGGGACCGGGACAGGGACCGGGGCGGGGACTTGGGTCAGGACAGAGATGCAGACCGGAGGTGGGGCGGGGACCGGGGCGGTGGTGCTGTTGGTGCTGTTATAGGATTGGTGGTGCAGCTGGTGGTGGCTGTGGTGCAGGGAGATGGAGGGAGGCGCAGGGAGAGGAGGCTGGCTGTGGTGATGGTGGTTCTTGTGGTGGACAGAGGAGGCGGAGGTCTGAGTTAAGGGGGGAGGAGGCGGAGGGGGCGGAGGGAGCGGAGGCTCCGGGGGTGCGGGAGGTGGAGGAGGGATGGGCTGGCGGTCCAGACGCAGGTCTTTGTTTTCCTGGCTCAGACGCTCCAGCTGCACCTCCAGCTCCTCGATCCGCCTCCGCTGAGTTTCCAGAAGCTTCTGCTGGCTCTCGATGATGTTGTTGAGCTCCAGGAGATACTCCACGGCCCGGTTGGGGCTCTCAGGGCTGCCCTGGCCCGGGCCCTGATTAGCATCCATTGCTATCTGGGCTGGGAGTTAGCCCAGAGGCTAAGAGCCAGCAGAGTTTACACTCCCTTGGGGCTTGGGATATCCCGGCCTTGGAGCCGACGTTTAAGGATTTAAAATAGTAAATACAAGAGTCTGTAAGGTATTAGCTTTTACAGTGGCTAAGATTCAGGTTTCGCACTGTCAGCTAGCACTGAGGCTAAATGCTAATTGAGTTAAATGCTAGCCTGACTCACAGTATAGGCTGATGTGGAGCCCGAGGGCTAATTCACCGGGTGTTTGATAGCCCAGAGACAAGCCGGGTGCCGACACAAGCTAATTGGCCAACAGGCTAAAGGCTAAATGCAACTGTCTTAACATGACGTTGACGTCCCGATGGAGTCTGTGCGGAGGCAGAGCCTGAGGCAAAATAAGCGCTAACAACCTTCGACTGACAAAGAAAAATGTCCTAATAACTCAAAGCTAAAGTGTTGCTCACACAGTAGCCTGTTACTCCCAAACCAAGAGAAACTTTGCAGGAAAGAAAAACACCAAGATACACTGACACGCCCAAACACTGACACGCCCAAAAGCTGATGCCGACCAAGTGCAAAGCTGTCGGTCAAATAATTACATTTGTTGACAATTTGCTAAATCTAGTCTAAGATGCTAAGTCTGGTAGGCCTCACATGCTATCTAGAGTCTACCGATGTAGGCTCGAACTATCAGCTACACACTACACTACAAACTAAGGTCTACGCCCTAATGAACTACAGACCTCTAAGCCCTACACCCGAAAACACCGCGCTTCACCCTCCCCCCCACCAGAAGGAAGTGGGGGGGAGAGGAGAGGTTGTTCTTTTTCAAGGTTCTGATTTGAAAATTAGGAGTGTCCACGTGCTCGTTGAGTCCAATCAGAGAGCTCCGTCAGGGCGTCGCCCATGCTCTGGGAGGCTGTAGTCAGCTGGAGGACTCGGGCTTCGAACCCATGACGCAGGGAAAAGGGCTTCAGAGATCTACAGAGATCGGGGAGTGAGTGGTCGGCCTTCGACCTTGGGCCCGAGCCGTCCGTCCGTCTGACCGTCCGTCCGTCAGATGGACCAAGAACAGAAGGCCGACGCCCACGGCGGGCGTGGTGCTGCAGCGATGAAGATCTGGTACATCCTCATGGTTGTGAGATGCCCAAGGTGATCCGGGACCAGTACCAAGCGGTATCTGTGTCCCAGATCTCCACCCGAGGCCCCACACCCCCACCCCAACCACCACACCCCCACCCCCACCCCCCGTCACGCTGGTGCTAACGCTCAGAGAAGATCCTGGAACCAAACCTCTAACTGCTCAACGGAGGACAAAGCTCCAACCGTGGGGTCTGGAGGATCATCTTGAGTCCAGGGTGGAGGAGCTGGAGGTGGAGCTGGAGCTGGAGGTGCAGGCGGAGGCTCCGGGAAGCTCTGCCGGAGGGAACCAAGCTCCACGCAGTTTGATGCTCATGTCCAACTTCCTGCTCCTGCTTCAGAGACCGACTGAGGGGAAGAAGGAGAAGAAGAAGAAGAAGAAGAAGAAAAAGAAGAAGAAGAAGAAGAAGAAGAAGAAGAAGAAGAAGGAAAAGAAAAAGAATAAGAAGAAGAAGAAGAAAAAGAAGAAGAAGGAGAAGAAGGAGAAGAAGAAGAAGAAGAAGGAGAAGGGAGGAGCGGGTGTTCAGTTCACACTCAGTTTTTGTTTCCAAATTCTAAAGCGTAAAGAGGAGTGAAGGGAGGAGACGGAGGAGAGGTGATGTAGCAACAGACTGAGAGACCTCTCCCTCCCTCCTCCCTCTCTCCCTCCCTCCCCCTCTCTCTCTCTAATTGAGGAGGTTTCCTGTGTCATCGCACATGATGTAAATCACATTTATCACAAGGGCACGGAACCCATAACATAAATAACTGTAATTACAGAGTGAGAGAGGGAGGGAGGGAGGAGCAGAGAAGGAGAGTCCTCCTCCATTGACCGCTGTCCCTCAACTAACATCAATCTATGTCCTCCACCTCCAGACCCATCTTTCTATTGCTCTACACATTCACTCCCTCCCTCCTTTCTTCCCTTTCTCTCTTCCTCTCCTGCACCCCCCTCTGTCTCCCTCCCTCCCTCCCTCCCTCCCCTCTCTCCCCCTAAAGTTTTGTTCTTGCTTCTGATCAATACTGAGAATATCTATTGATCTCTTTAGTCTAAATATCTACTATACCTCCATCTCTCTCTCTCTCTCTCTCTCTTTCAATAGTGGTTGTGGTGTTGGGCAGGCGCTGTGCACTGTCCAGGATCATTCCCTCATTATTAACCTGTGATTTTACCTGTGGTAGCTGTGATATCTCTCTCTCTCTCTGTCTCTCTCTCTATCTGAGGAAGTCATGTCTACAAAGGGAGCAGACCTTATAGTGAACAGCGGTCTCAAACCTGCTGTAGAACTCACCAGACGCCTGTGAACCCAGTTGTCTGTGAACATGTTTATACTCTTGCTCTTCATGACTGACGTGTGGTTTTCCTGTGGTTTGTCTCTATTTTTGTTGTTTTTTGGTTCCTTCGTAAGCAAGTTTCTGCTGTTGTGACATGACTTACTGAAAATAAAGGAACCTTAAAAGTCAAAGTCGCTCTCTCTCTCTCTCTCTCCTTCTCTCTCTCCCTCCCTCGTTCCTAAATCTCTCTCTCCCTCTCCCAGTCGCTCTCTCTATCCCTCCATCTCTCTCCTCCTCTTACCTTTTCCCTCCCTTTCTCGCTCCAAGTGAAGTGTACTGTTAATGTTTATGATACAAAACAGCTGCATGGATAATTGAACAGTTATTGATTTAATACTGTGTGTGTGTGTGTGTGTGTGTGTGTGTGTGTGTAAAGTGTGTATATGTCTACCTGAACATTTACACTGTGATATATGGATAAAATATTGATATAATTACCATATCGAGATATCAGAATATTATGGTCTGGACGCTGGTTGTTGTCCCATGGTGACAGAGCTAAAGTCTTTCAGGAGATTATAAATTACAGTAATCTATTACAGTCGAGTAATGTTTCACATTAATGTGTTGCAGTTTTCTGAATGTCATTATAATCAATGCTCAGCTGATCCACATTAATATGATTATTTAGACTGTTAAATATATTATTATTATTATTAATAATGAAATAACCCCTAAATATGGTCAAATTATTGACATCAAGGTAAGAAATACTGTGATATTTGTGCACACCACTGTGTGCACCACTTTTACAATATATGATATGACTGTATTTCATATTATAGTAAATTATATTGTGCTATGTATACTGTATTATATGTTATTATATGATGTTATATTTTATCTTATTATGTAATATAAAATAGTATAATATATACTATATAGAAATACTATTCTTTTTATTATCATATTATTAATATGATTATATTATATTGTATTAAATTACATTATATTATATTATAATGTGTCATATAGTATAATATAATATAATATAATATAATATTATATTATATCATTCCTTTCAGTCGTCAGCAGCAGAACCGTGGTAAGACTGAGTGCTGGCTCTAGTACATAAAGCATCATTCCTGTTTGACATTACTACTTCTTGCCAGTGTACTATCCAGTACACACACAATCAGAATCAGAAAGAGGAATATTTCATATTTCAATATCAAGCTTAATGTTTACTGTGTGTGTTTGTGAGCACGTGTGTGTCCTCATTCTGCGATTGTGTAGATTATACCATTAAGCCACACACACACACACACACACACACACACACACACCTACACACACAGTTTAACACACACACACTGTAACACACATTCCCATACATAGAAGGACACACACACACACACACACACACACAGTATAACACACACACTGTAAAGCAAGATGCTCTCACGTGAGGCCCGTGTGCCGCAGCGATGGAGGGATGAGGCGTGAGGAGGAGGAGGAGGAGGAGGATGAGGAGGAGGAGGAGGAAGAGGAGGAAGAGGA
>NC_137194.1:2612833-2618949 GCF_960531495.2 Zeus faber | reverse complement strand
GGAGGAGGAAGAGGAGGAGGAGGAGGAGGAGGAGGAAGAGGCCGATCAGCACGTCCCCCCGCTTGCCTCGCGCACGCTGCTCTTCCGTCATGCCGTCGGTGTCAGATCCCCCGGTGGAGGCAGCACTCCTCCACCCCTCCACACCTCCACCCCCTCCACCCCTCCATCCATCCCTCCCTCCTCCGTCTCTCCTCCGTTCGGCAGCACCGTCTCCAAGCAACAAGACTCCGTGCACGCTGGCGGTGCGCGTGCCCGTGCAAACTCTCCGGTTCCGCTCAGTTCCCGTTAAATCCCGGACTGACCCTTTAATCCACACGCACGCACGCACGCACGCACGCCACGCACGCACACACGGCGGGATCCGGGTCACCGGGTGGCGGGACCCGAGGCTTCCCCGGTTCCGGTCGTACCGGCTCCGGTACCAGAGGTGACAGGGCCGGCGAACCAACTAGTCCCCGGAAGCCAAAGGAAATAGATCCAGATGTGAGGGAATAACGGACGGAAGTTGCCGAAAACAGCGGACGGTGGTTCGATTCCCGGTGGGTCCGGGCGTCGCTGCCGCAGGACGGAGATCAGGGAAGACACCGAGCAGCTCCGGTGGTTGCGGACCCGGAACAAAAATGCAATCCCAGCCGAACCGGGCCGCCCCGCGCACCGGCAGCCTCTTCGAATTCGAACGGGTATCGGTGCCGGTACCGTCACGGAGCGGCCCGGTTCCGGTACCGAGCAGCAACATGGCGGAGCGCTCAGCGGTTCCACGCGTTCGGCGGGAAAAGGAGCGAGACGCAGGGAGCGCGTGAGGTGGCGGGAAGGCTGCGCGTGGACTCCGCTTCCGTTCAGCGTCCCGCGCGCGCCGCCGCCTCTGCACCTGCCGCGCGCGCGTGCGTGCGACGTCGCGTGTGTTACCGCAGCGGAGAGGGCGCGCGCGCTGCTGTCGATGCGCGTTCACGTGGAAGGGAAGTTTTATGGTAATGAGCGCGTGCCCGCTGCGAAACACCGCGCGCGGATCGACGGAGAAAAAAGAGAATTTAAAGAAAAGAAACTGAAACTTTAGTGGAAACACGCACGCGCACGCACTTTTCTCACCCATAATAAGATGTTGATGTGCGAGAGGGAACGTGGAGGAGAGGGAGGGATGGAGAGAGTGAAGGGAGCATGGAGGAGGGGGCGAGGAAGGAGGGAGGGAGGGAGGGGGCAAAGGAGAAGGGATGAAAGGTAAAGTGAGAGAGAAGGAACAGAAGACAGAAAGAGGGGGAGGAGAGAGAGGAGTGTGGGGGTGAGGAGGGAGGGGGAGAAAGGGGGGGAGGAGAGGAGGTACGTGTCAGTGAGTCAGCCTCGTGGCCTCAGCGCCCAAGTCCACTGTGACGTAGGAGGGGGGGGAGGGAGGGGGGTGACGTCAAAGAGAGAGGGAGAGAGAGACAGACAGATCGGAAGGAGAGGGGGAGAGAGAGACAGACAGATAGGAAGGAGAGGGGGAGAGAGGGGGGGAGGGGTCTGCATTCAGAAGCAACATGAATCTAAATCTCACTCTGTCTATTTTGTATTCTATACCTCTACTGCTCATTCTCCCTCCCTCCCTCCCTCCCTCCCTCCCTCCCTCCCTCCCTCCCTCCCTCCCTTCTAGCCTATATACAGTGTTTTGCTGCATTGGTGCTGCAGACTTCACAGTGACACTAAAGGAAAATCTGTTTCCCACTCAAACGCCCCAGATAGAGAGAGAGAGAGAGAGGGAGGGAGAGAGAGAGGGAGAGAGAGAGAGGGAGGGATAGAGAGAGAGTGGGATGGAGAGAGAGAGAGGGAGAGAGAGAGAGGGAGAGAGAGAGAGAGGGATGGAGAGGGAGAGAGAGAGGGAGAGAGAGAGAGGGAGAGAGAGAGAGAGGGATGGAGAGGGGAGAGAGAGAGGGAGAGAGAGAGAGGGATGGAGAGAGAGAGAGAGAGAGAGGGAGAGGGAGAGAGAGAGAGGGAGGGATAGAGAGAGAGAGGGAGAGAGAGAGAGGGAGAGAGAGAGAGGGAGAGAGAGGGAGGGATAGAGAGAGAGAGAGAGGGAGGGAGAGAGAGAGAGAGAGAGGGAGAGAGAGAGAGAGAGGGAGGGATAGAGAGAGAGTGGGATGGAGAGAGAGAGAGGGAGGGAGAGAGAGTGGGATGGAGAGAGAGAGAGGGAGGGAGAGAGAGAGAGGGAGAGAGATGGAGAGGGAGAGAGATGGAGAGGGAGAGAGAGAGAGAGAGGGAGGGATAGAGAGAGAGTGGGATGGAGAGAGAGAGAGGGAGGGAGAGAGAGAGAGGGAGAGAGAGAGAGGGAGAGAGATGGAGAGAGAGAGAGAGGGAGAGAGATGGAGAGAGAGAGAGAGGGAGAGAGATGGAGAGAGAGAGAGAGGGAGAGAGAGAGGGAGAGAGAGAGAGAGAGAGCGGGATGGAGAGAGAGGGAGGGAGGGAGATGAATAAGCAGCAGAGACACAAACAGACGGCATCCTAAATACAGAGATAAATGGGAAGATGGAAAAAATCCATCGCAGTGTTGAGGTTCTATCGTTCCATATTTCAACCTTCCCTCTCTCACTCTCTCCCTCTCTCCCTCTCCCTAAATCCCTCCATCGTTACATGTTACACAACAGAGTTTCAGGCCGTGTGATTGGTGGAAGATGCACTTGAGCGGCGTCTGGACTTCCCACAATGCACTGTGGGCTGTGCTTGTGGGGTTGCTATGACAATAGTGGTTGGTGATTTCCAAGGCGTTCGTTTTATCTTTACATGTTATGATATTTAATATTTGTTAGTGTTTTGGGATGAACTTTGGTGGTGACACGTGGCGACACACATTGGTTGCCGTGGGAATTGAACCGCTGACATCAGCCCTCAACAAATAAACAAATAAAAGATGCCCAAATGTTTTAGAAATAAAATAAAATAATGAATAATTCAAATAATAAAACAATAAAATAGTAAAATAATGTAATTAATTAACAAATACAATTTAATGATCGCAAATAAAAAAAATATATACATATAATACATAAAAATATTATTAAACGTTATCTCAGTAATTCCTGCTCCAAGTATATATATAGATTGATGTGGATCAAACTTGGACAGCATAATGTCTGAACTGTCCCGAATAGAACGACGCTTCATTTGTGTGCAATAAATATAGCTGCAGGCAACAATACACAGGGTTCATTATCGACACCACTTTCAAATTTCAGAGTTCCCATTGAACTAAGCTTCAGTTCATGCTGTTCTCCTCTTTACATCAGCCTTACCTCTAAAACGAGTTACAATATTCTGAGTTTCCTTGAACACAGCATTGGCTGACGTAGAGACGCGTGAGTCTTGGCGACACAGAATTACTGATTCAAGGATCCACTTGTTCCGTGTTGGGACTTTATCCTAATAATGAGAAGGTGTCTACTTCCTGTCGGGTCCCTGTCTACTTCCTTTCAGGTTCCTGTCTACTTCCTGTCGTCCACAGAGTCCTGCCTCACGTTGTCTCTGTGGAAGGAAATCACTCCGTGTGGAAGTTCAATTCAAACAGATTCGACACTGCATGTCCTTCACAGACATTTCATCCACTTTTTTAACTTTTGGGACTTTCATTAAAATGGACACGATTCAGACCCGTTGCTCTGGAGCTGCAAGCCAACTCCATGTGTGAGGTCACAAACAGGAAATATGTTTTGGACTTTTTTCCACTCCTACAGTTTGTGTTACGGCTCGGTCCAATGCTGCAAAATAAGGACACGGCAGCGGGTTCGATGGAACAGAATGAGTATATATTTACGAAAAGGAAAAAAAGAATCAAATATCAAACCAAACGAACCGCCCATGTCAAGCAGGAAAGACCATCTTACTCCAAAGCCTCTTACTCCACAAACTCATCTCGCTCCACCACCAGACTGCAAGTATGAACACCTTGGTGTGTGGCTGATGCACCAATGTTACGGTGATACGGTGATGCACGGCTACCTCCTGTCAAATTCCTGCTCCATATGTGGATCGATTTGGATGAAACTTAAACCACGAGTTAAAAATACTCACCGGTGTGCACACACACACACACACACACACACACACACACACACACACACACACACACACACACACACACACACACACACACACACACACCCCAACACCCTCCTGGTTGCTTTCCTCTCCTTTTCTCCCTCATTTACTGCCATAACTATGACAGGAAGAGGCCATGTGACCAGTTACTGTTCCAGTTTTCCTGGACTTAATTAACTCTGTTTTTATAAGTATTTCCAATGTTTCTATGTTCATGTTTTTCCATCTACATGTTGTTGTTTGTTTCTATGTTTATTGTTTTTCTATGTATATATTGCTGTTTGGTTTCTCTGTTTATTTGTCTCACCGTGGTGATTCTCCCTCTTGGATTAGTAATGATGATTAGTTGTTTAAAGACCAAAACATGGTAAGATGGTTCTCCAAAGAAGGAGTTGGTGGTGGTTGTGTGTAATAAAAAGCTGTGCTCGAGCTGTGCTCTGCTCGTCCCACAGGCTTTCCACAGGACAGAGTTATTGCGGCAGTTCTTGAGGATTAAAGAATGAATAAAGAGTTGCATTGCAGGATGAGAAGTTCAACTCCATTTGCAGACTAACTCTGTCATAGATGCAATGGAACAAATACTCTGTGTTGTATGTCCAGCCTGCTGAGAGCACAGGTTAATATAAACAAAACAAAATAAATAAATCAATTTTAAAAACCTAAACCACAAGATGTCTGAGACATCCCGGTTCTAACGACACCTCTACCGCGTCCATAGCTGCAGGGGTTGTTCTGTTCCAGACACTTTTAGCCCGAAAAGTGCCAAGGAGAATAATAAACAATAGTAATCCAAACAATAACAATAGGGGACCATCCCCACTTGACCCCTCATAAATATAGCTGCAGGCAGCAATACACAGGGTCCAGTTTAGTTATGTTAGGTACGGATTCTGTGAAATGCAGCATCAGTTACGATTTTCCAAGTCTACATTGAACGCTGCAGTTTGTTTTTCACTTGTTTCATAACTTTATTCAAGGTTTTCTTGAAATGTGTTTGGTCTTCTCTTTAACACAAGTGTGACTGACGTCTAAGGATGGATGTTCCACTCCTTCTTTATTGACCTGCGATGCGACTTGTCGTGATCGAGGATCGCTCCGAGTCCGCCGTGTCCGGTGTGAGATCGGGACGGAGGGCTGTTTTTTTTAACATACATTTTATGTTTTGGGAATAAATTGTGTATAAATAAAGACATGTTTCCTCTTAATGAAGTATCTTATTTTTCATGTGTTTTCCAATCACCGTGCACATACGTCACTGAATGTCCCTCTTCTGTTGTTCAGTTAAAATATCCCTCAGGAACAGTGTTTTAACAACTACCATTGTTCCTGGATGACGCAGTACGGAACCAAAAGAAAGGGACGGTTCCTTCAGAGGTTCTTAGAACTTCCTGCCGCGTGGAAACGTCTTCTGTGACCGATTGTAGTTTTCCGGGCTTCCCTTAAACGCAGCGTCGGCTAAAGTTGTCTGTGAACGTCCCTGGATGTGAATGAGTTCCGAGAGACAAAGCTTGGACTTATATAACGTGGGATGATGATGTCACAAAGGCCCCGCCCCTCAAAGTAATCAGATTGCGCCAAAATTACAACAGATTTTTTCTCTTTTCTGCTCCAAACGTAGATCAATATTGTTGAAACTCAGACAACAAGACGTCTGAAACGTCCCGGTTCTAACGAGACCTCGACCATGTCTGTGTGTACTGCATTTGCTGAAAAATAATAAAATACGAGCAAAAACAACAGGGTCATCGAATAAAGTTGCAGGCAGCACCACATGGGGTCCAGATTAATTGGTGTGACCTGTGTGACGGGGTGACATCTGCGACGTGATGGTGTTCAAGGCCTATTTGCAAAGCTGTAGATGTTATTTAGGGTGGAGGGCTGAGTTTGTCATGATGCGCCTGCGCCACTATCACAGAAAAAGCATGAAGACTAGTGGAAGGTAGGCGTAGCGAACAGTTGGTCGAAGTAGTTGGACAGAACAAGAAAAGGTCAAAATATCCTGTTGTGTTTAAATGTCTGACATTGTTGTGGAAAGCAAAGTGAATTCAACCTGAATG
>NC_137194.1:2577833-2585333 GCF_960531495.2 Zeus faber | reverse complement strand
GTTGGGTTAGGGTTAGGGTTAGGGTTAGGGGTTAGAGATAGGGTTTGGGTTAGGGTTAGGGTTAGGGTTAGGGTTAGGGTTAGGGTTAGGTTTAAGGTTACGGTTAGGGTTTGGTGCTGGGTTACGGTCTGGGTTAGTGTTAGGGTTAGGGTTAGGGTTAGGGTTTGGGCTTGGATTAGCCAAGGGTTAGGGTTAGGGTTAGGGTTAGGCTTAAGGTTAGGGTTAGGGTTAGGGTTAGGGTTAGGGTTAGGGTTAGGGTTAGGGTTAGGGTTAGGGTTAGGGTTAGTTATTGGGTTAGGGTTAGGGTTAGGGTTAGGGTTAGGGTTAGGTTTAGGGTGAGGGTTAGGGTTAGGGTTATGGTTAGGGTTAGGGTTAGTTATAGGGTTAGGGTTGGGGTTAGGGTTAGGGTTAGGTTTAGTGTTACGGCTAGGGTTTGGTGCTGGGTTACGGTCTGGGTTAGTGTTAGGGTTAGGGTTAGGGTTAGGGTGAGGGTTAGGGTTAGGGTTAAGGTTAGGGTTAGGGTTAGGGTTAGGGTTAGGGTTAGGGTTTAGGGTTAGGGTTAGGGTTAGGGTTAGGGTTAGGGTTAGGGTTAAGGATAGGGTTAGGGGTAGGTTTAGGCTTCGGGTTAGGTTTAGGGTTAGGGGTAGGGTTAGGGTTAGCGATAGGTTTAGGGTTAGGGTTAGGGTTAGGGTTAGGGTTAGGCTTAGGGTTAGGGGTTAGTGTTAGGGTCAGGATGAGGGTTAAGGTTAGGGTTCCGGTTAGGGTTAGGGTTGGGGTAAGTGTGAGGGTGAGGGTTGGGTTAGGGTTAGGGATAGGGTTGGGTTAGGGTTAGGGTTAGGGTTAGGGGTTAGAGATAGGGTTTGGGTTAGGGTTAGGGTTAGGGTTAGGGTTAGGGTTGGGTTAGGTTTAAGGTTACGGTTAGGGTTTGGTGCTGGGTTACGGTCTGGGTTAGTGTTAGGGTTAGGGTTAGGGTTAGGGTTAGGGTTTGGGCTTGGATTAGCCAAGGGTTAGGGTTAGGGTTAGGGTTAGGCTTAAGGTTAGGGTTAGGGTTAGGGTTAGGGTTAGGGTTAGGGTTAGGGTTAGGGTTAGGGTTAGGGTTAGGGTTAGGGTTAGGGTTAGGGTTAGGGTTAGGGTTTAGGGTTAGGGTTAGGGTTAGGGTTAGGGTTAGGGTTAGGGTTAGGGTTAGGGTTAGGGTTAGGGTTAGGGTTAGGGTTTAGGGTTAGGGTTCGGGTTAGGGTTAGGGTTAGGGTTAGGGTTAGGGTTAGGGTTTGGGTTGGGGTTAGTTTGAGGGTGAGAGTTAAGGTTAGGGTTAGGTTTCAGGATCGGGTTAGAGTTAGCGTTAGGGTTAGTGTTAGATTGAGGGTTGGAGTTAGGCTTAGGGTTCGGGTTAGGGTTAGGGTTAGGGTTGGGGTTAGGGGTAGGGTAAGGGTCAGGTTTAGCGTTAGGGTTAGGGTTAGGGTCAGGGTTAGGGTTACGGTAAGGGTCAGGGTTAGGGTTAGGGATAGGGTTATGGTTAGGGTTAGGGGTTAGGGTTAGGGGTTAGGGTTAGCGGTTCGGGTTAAGGTTAGGGTTAGGGGTTAGGGTTAGGGTCAGGATGAGGGTTAAGGTTAGGGTTACGGTTAGGGTTAGGGTTAGAGTGGCGGTTAGGGTTAGGGTAAGGGTTAGGGTTAGGGTTAGGGTTAGGGTTAGGGTTAGGGTTAGAGTGGCGGTTAGGGTTACGGTAAGGGTAAGGGTTAGGGTTAGGGTTAGGGTTAGGGTTGGGGTTAGGGTTAGGGTTAGGCTTTAGGTTAGGGTTAGGGTTAGAGTGAGGGTTAGGGTTCGGGTTTGGGTTTGTGTTAGGGTTAGGGTTAGGGTTAGCATTAAGGTTAGGGCCAGGGTTAGGGTTAGGGTAAGGGTCAGGGTTAGGGTTATGGTTAGAGCTTGGATTAGCCAAGGGTCAGGGTTAGGGTAACGGTTAGGTTTAATGTTAGGGTTTAGGTGAGGGTTAGGGCTTGGATTAGCCAAGGGTCAGGATTAGGTTTAGGGTTAGGTTTAACGTAAGGGTTAGGGTAAGCCTTGGCTTATTGTTAGGATAAGGGATAGGGTTAGGGTTCGGGTAAGATGTGGGTTAGGGTTAGGGTTAGCCTAGGGTTAGTTATAGAGTAATGGGCTAGGGTAGGGTTAGGGTTAGGATTAGGGTTAGGGTTAGGGTTGGGGTTAGTGTGAGGGTGAGACTTAAGGTTATGGTTAGGTTTCAGGATCGGGTTAGAGTTGGGGTTAGGGTTAGGGTTAATGTTAGAGTGTGGGTTAGAGTTAGGGTTAGGGTTCGGGTTAGGGTTAGGGTTAGGGTTAGGGTTAGGGTTAGGGTTAGGGTTAGGGTAAGGGTCAGGGTTAGGGTTAGGGTTAGGGTTAGGGTTAGGATTAGGGTCAGGGTTAGGGTTAGGGTTAGGGTTCGGGTTAGGGTTAGAGCTTGGATTAGCCAAGGGTCAGGGTTAGGGTAACGGTTAGGTTTAATGTTAGGGTTTAGGTGAGGGTTAGGGCTTGGATTAGCCAAGGGTCAGGATTAGGTTTAGGGTTAGGTTTAACGTAAGGGTTAGGGTAAGCCTTGGCTTATTGTTAGGATAAGGGATAGGGTTAGGGTTCGGGTAAGATGTGGGTTAGGGTTAGGGTTAGCCTAGGGTTAGTTATAGAGTAATGGGCTAGGGTAGGGTTAGGGTTAGGATTAGGGTTAGGGTTAGGGTTGGGGTTAGTGTGAGGGTGAGACTTAAGGTTATGGTTAGGTTTCAGGATCGGGTTAGAGTTGGGGTTAGGGTTAGGGTTAATGTTAGAGTGTGGGTTAGAGTTAGGGTTAGGGTTCGGGTTAGGGTTAGGGTTAGGGTTAGGGTTAGGGTTAGGGTTAGGGTAAGGGTCAGGGTTAGGGTTAGGGTTAGGGTTAGGGTTAGGATTAGGGTCAGGGTTAGGGTTAGGGTTAGGGTTAGGGTTAGGGTTAGGGGTTAGGGTTAGGGGTTAGGGTTAGCGTTAGGGATAGGGTTAGGGTTAGAGTGAGGGTTAGGGTAAAGGGTTAGGGTTAGGGTTAGGGTTAGGGTTAGGGTTAGGGTTACGGTTAGGGTTAGATGCTGGGTTAGGGTAAGGGTTTGTGTTTGGTTTATAGTTGCGGTTTAGGTGAGGGTTCGGCTAAGCCTAGGGTTAGCGTTATGGATAGGGTTAGAAATAAGGTTAGGGTAAAGTTTAGGGTTTGGGTTAGGGCTAGGGTTAGGGTTAGGGTTAGGGTTAGGGTTAGTGTGAGGGTGAGGGTTAAGGTTAGGGTTAGGTTTCGGGATAGGGTTAGGGTTAAGGTTAGGGTTAGGGTTATGGTTAGCGTTAGGTATATGTTTAGGCTTAGGGTTACGGTTAGGGTTAGGTGCTGGGTTAGGGTAAGGGTTAGTATTAGGTTTTTAATTAGGGTTTAGGTTAGGTTCAGCTAAGCCTAGGGTTAGGGTTAGGGTTAGGGTAAGGTTAGGGTTAGGGTTAGGGTTAAGGTAATGGTTAGGGTATGTTCATGGTTAGGGTTAGGGTTAGGGTTAGGGTTAGGGTTAGGGTTAGGGTTAGGGTTAGGGTTAGGGTCAGGGTTAGGGTTAGGGTTAGGGTTCGGGTTAGGGTTAGGGTTAGGGGTTAGGGTTAGCGTTAGGGATAGGGTTAGGGTTAGAGTGAGGGTTAGGGTAAAGGGTTAGGGTTAGGGTTAGGGTTAGGGTTATGGTTAGGGTTAGGGTTAGGGTTAGGGTTAGGGTTACGGTTAGGGTTAGATGCTGGGTTAGGGTAAGGGTTTGTGTTTGGTTTATAGTTACGGTTTAGGTGAGGGTTCGGCTAAGCCTAGGGTTAGCGTTATGGATAGGGTTAGAAATAAGGTTCGGGTAAAGTTTAGGGTTTGGGTTAGGGCTAGGGTTAGGGTTAAGGTTAGGGTTAGGTTTCGGGATAGGGTTAGGGTTAGGGTTAGGGTTAGGGTTAGGGTTAGGGTTAGGGTTAGGGTTAGGGTTAAGGTTAGGGTTAGGTTTCGGGATAGGGTTAGGGTTAAGGTTAGGGTTAGGGTTATGGTTAGCGTTAGGTATATGTTTAGGCTTAGGGTTACGGTTAGGGTTAGGTGCTGGGTTAGGGTAAGGGTTAGTATTAGGTTTTTAATTAGGGTTTAGGTTAGGTTCAGCTAAGCCTAGGGTTAGGGTTAGGGTTAGGGTTAGGGTTAGGGTTAGGGTTAGGGTTAAGGTAATGGTTAGGGTATGTTCATGGTTAGGGTTAGGATTAGGGATACGGTTCGGGTTAAGGTTACAGTTAGGGTTAGCTTTTGTGTTAGTATGTTCATGGTTAGGGTTAGGGTTAGGGTTAGGTTCAAGCTTAGGGTTGTGATATAATATCATGTGATCTATTATTATGTGATCTAATATCATGTGATATTATATATTCTAATATACTGTAATGTGATGTAATGTAATTTGATGAAATATAATGTAATAAACCATAATGTGATGTAATATAATGACATGATCCAGGAACCCAATCTGCTCCTGATGATGATACCTCGTCGCAAACCTGGATTGAAATGAAAAAACTAAATGTTGTCATTACTGCTGCGTTGTGATTGGTGCAGTCACCCAGCTAGACCACCAGGTGGCGGTAGAACCCTCTTTCACAGCCTCCCACCACAATGAACAGATGTGGGATAACAACAAAATAACAGTAATAACCAGTAAAACCCCCACTAATAGTAGAGTAGAGTCCCGTTTGTTTTTTCATACCAAACATGAATGAAAACAAACATAAACAAAATAATTGATCTGATCCGGACGAGCTGGATTATCATTATTTTTTTTTTAAATTATAATAATAATTATTATTATTATGATATTCACTATATTCATTAAATTAATCCGGTTAGTTATTTTGAGTTTCATTCAGAAAATAAAATGAAAGATTGATTGAAATGATGCACACCTTCCATTTCATCATCCATTTACTTTCTTTTATCCGTGGCACTTTAAAAAAACCTATAAATATTAAAAGAAGAATTAGACTCTGAAAGGTTCTGGAAGCTTCTGAGCCAACGCACAGGAAACGTATCAGACAAGATCAGAAAATAATCTATTTCCATGAAAATGAAAAAAACAAAAACATAACAGACAAACTCAATGGAATTGAGACAGAAACACATTGGTGCTCAAGATGGGGGTTGCGGCCCCTGCAGAGGTCACAAAATTACATTTGCATTTTGGAGCTGAATAAAGTTATTTACTTTATTCAGCTCCAAAACGCACTGAATAAAAAAATTTTTTTAAGGAAGTGTAGGTTTTCCCTCTCGCTCCCTTGAAATGTCTTATATTTCAACCAAAACAATGGCTGCGTATTTTAAGTACTAAAGGTCAGGGGTCAGGGGTCAGAGGTCATTTTAACCTTGCAATTAAAAGCAGGTATTACAAGGGTATTATTGGGTATTACTAAGATATTACTAGGGTATAATTATGGTATTACGAAGATATTAATAGGGTAGTACTAAGGTATTACTAGAGTATTATTATATACGGGGGGATGGTAGCTCAGGACGTAGAGCTGGTCGTCTCGTAATCTAAAGGTTGCTGGTTCCATCCCAGGCTCCTCCTGCTAGCATGCTGTAGTGTCCTTGAGCAAGACACTTAACCCCTAATTGCTCCTGATGGCTGCGTCCGTCGCTGTTTGAATAATTGTAAGTCGCTTTGGATAAAAGCGTCTGCTCAATGTAATGTAATGTAATGTATTCTTAAGGTATTACTAAGGTATTACTAGGGCATTACTAGGTATTACTAAGGTATTACTAGGTTATTATTAAGGTATTGCTAGGGCATTCTTAAGGTATTACTAGGGTATTACTAGGGTACTAATACGATATAACTAAGGTATTAATAGGGTATTACTAGGGTGTTACTAGGGTATTCCTAAGGTATTGGATGATGATGATGGAGTGATGATGATGATGATGATGATGATGATGATGATGGAGACATTGATGACGAAGATGGAGTCATGATGATGATGATGATGACGATGATGATGGAGTGATGACAGAATGATGATGATGATGATGATGATGATGATGGTGCTGTTGGCACCGTGCTCCGGTGGGTTATCTCCCAAATAGGAGCCTTTCTGTGTGGAGTTTGCATGTTCTCCCCGTGTTCACATGGGGTTTCCTCCACCTCACGTCAGTAAGGACCCCCACCCAAAACATGCACCCATCATGGTCTGACCAGCGATGGACACTCGTCACCAGGTCCCCGGGCATGTCCACGAACGATGCCCACTGCTCCTGGCTGTCCCCCGGAGGAAGGACAAGCCAGGATGGTTAAACGCAGAGGATCCATTTCACCGGCCACCATCCAAAGCATGTGCATGTGTGTGTGTGTGTGTGTGCAAGCATGTGTTGTAGTGTGGTGTGCTGTGTGACGATTAAAGATTGTTCTTCTGGAATGATGATGATGGAATGGTCCATGAGCAGGTGTCCTGTTCAGTCATCGACTGTAGTGAACAGCAAGGTTTTTAAGCTGCTTTACAAAGTATTCAGTGTGGGGGCCTCTTTCAGGTCCCTCGGTAGGGTGCTCCATTTACTTGGGGCATAGATACAGAAAGCAGCCTCCCCTGCTTTAGAGTTGGTACGAGGGATGGTTAAAAGACCACTGCCTGTGGACCTGAGAGTTCTTGCTGGTTCGTGTATAATTTGCATTTCTTTTATATACTGAGATGCAAGGCCATTTATAGCTTTACATACAAGTAGCAGAATCTTAAAATCAATTCTAGTTTTAACAGGGAGCCAATGTAGAGATCTGAGAACAGGTGTGATATGTTCAAACTCTTTTTGTTCCAGTGTGAACACGTGCAGCCGCATTTTGGATAAAGTTAGTCACTGCACGGCTGATTTGGGGAGGCTGGTGAACAGGTCATTACAGTAGTCCAATCTACTCATTATGAATGCATGGATTAATGACGCCTCTTCATTTTGAAATGTTTTTTAGCTGGTAGAAGACTGATTTTGTGATTTGATTTATATGGCTCTTAAAATGAAGATTTCCATCTATGATTACAACCAGATTTCTGGCTTCATTCTTTCTCTCCAGAGACAAAGAATTGAGATGAGCTGCAGTTTTTTGTCTCTAAACCTTTGCACCAAAGATGAGTATTTCTCTTTTATCTTTGTTCAGTTGTAAAACGTTCTGTGACTGTTAGGCCCACGGCCTCCCAGCGCCACTAGAGGCCGCCCTTGCCCCATCTGCAGCTCTCTACTCAAGCCCGATTGCACACACCTGGGATCAATTACCTGCACAGTATTTAGTCCCAGCTTCCCAGTCATTCCTTGCCAGACTGTCAACTAGCCTTCCCGAGTTGTAGCTCTATTGGCTCCCTTCCAAGTTCCTAGTGCATATTCCTAGTTCCTAGTTTATGTCTCGTTGTCTCGTCTTCCCCTTACCTGCTTGTCTCCTCTCGTCGACCCAGTCTGTCTCTCCAAATCCAGCCAGCCCGGTTTAC
>NC_137194.1:2552833-2572833 GCF_960531495.2 Zeus faber | reverse complement strand
TTTATCATGAGTCAAGTGATAAAACATAAAATCGTAGTTTTAAATGCAGCAACATGTGAACCACAGGGAACTCCAACCAGGAGGAAAAAAACACATTCTGGACGTTTTCCTTCAGGGCTACATGGGCTTGTTGCACAGCAGATGCAATTCACGTAACCATGGCAACCGGAGACCATGTTGTCGAAATGGCTCCGAGGAGAAAGGAATGGCAGGAGGAAGCTGACGTGAAATACAAGACAGCATCACTAAGTATCATCATGTATTGATCATAATAACATGATAATACCAGAAGTACTCATGATTTCATCAAGATACACAACTTGGTGACACAGTCCAATTCTAATCAACTCATCAATTCATAATATTGATCTTTTCTGGATAATTATCATCATATTTCAATATGAAGAGAGTGACTGAGTGAATTATTATGAACGCCAGGGGTCGCAACACGTGACGGATCGTGACACGTGATGGGGTGGAACACGTGACGAGGTGGATCCTGCGACGGGTCGGAAGACGTGACGGGGTGGAACACATAACTGGTGGAACACGTGATGAGTCGAAACACGCAACGGGATGGATCCTGCAACGGGTTTGAACACGCAACAGGTTTGAACACGCAACAGGTTGGAACACGTGACCGGTCGGAACACGTGATGGGTCAGAACACGTGTTCTAGACAAGCTCTAGTGCTGAGGTTGCTGTGTAGTGTATTACTGCTCTGTTTATGTTATCTAGTATTGTAGTATTGTAACTTAGGACGACTGGTTTGACTCTGTACATTTCACTGCTATTTGCTGATCTGCCAACAAGGTTGTGTTTCCAGACACACCCCCTATTCAGGTAAGTCCTCTCTTATGTGGGCGTGCTCTTAGCCAGGTGCAAGTCCTACTCACACGAGCAGCTGTATTCTATCACCGGTCATGCTACATTTATGGTCCTGCCCTGGAAGCGTTAGCTTCAAGGGTTAGCCCATTTGTAGTCGCTCTCGTGTGAAGACGCACGTCTACCTCTGCACGTCCACCGAACAAGGCAAACCTGCCTTCTTTTTCTCACTCCATACAAAATGCGCTACTACCGCATCTCTACAACTTCAAGGTCACCCAGAAAGCCTCGTTATAACAAACGCCAATGCAATCTGGGTAACCTCAGGTCCCTGCAGCAAACATCTTCTGCAAAGACCTCCTTCTCTGTTTGCTTGTGGAATTGTCGATCTGCAGTTAACAAGGCAGACTTCATTTCTGGTCATGCCAACCACCTCTCCTTGGAGCTCCTTGCTCTCACTGGGACGTGGATTATCCAGACCATCTGGCCGTGGTGGTGGGACTGGCCTGCTAATTTCCAACACATCCAACACACACAATTAATACACTGCTGCTTTTAAACAACTTTGTCTCCTTTGAATATAACGCCGTCTTGGTGACTGCTCCGGTGAAAGGCTATGTGGTCGTCATTTACCGTCCACCAGGACAACTAGGTGACTTCCTACATGAGCTTGACACCCTGCTGTCATCAATTCCTGAGCATGAGTGTCCCATGCTCGTCCTCGGAGACATGAACATCCACTTGGACGGTGCGAGCTCGGTTGACTTCCTGTCTTTGGTTCGCTCATTCGACCTAAGACAGGTCCCAACTCCACCGACACACAAGGCTGGCAAAGAGCTTGATCTCATTCTTGCTCGGACCTGCACCACGGACAACCTAAGGGTCACCCGTCTTCATCTCTCAGACCACTTCTTCATCCACTTCAATGTCCAGCTACCAAAACAACCCCCCACCTCCCCACCCATGGTTACTATCTGCTGCAATCTCCACAACCTGTCTCCCACCCACTTCTCCTCTGTGCTCTCCTCTTCTCTTCCGCCCCACGGCACTTTCTCCTCTCTGCAGGTTAATGATGCCACTGATTCTCTCTCCTCCACCTTGAGCTCATGTCTGGATAGCCTGTGTCCACTATCCACCAGACCTGCTCCATCAACCCAGTCACACCCATGGCTGACTGACACCCTAAACGCGCACTTACCTCAGAGCAGCCGAGAGGAAATGGCACAAATCCAAAACAACTGAAGATCTTGCTAGCTACCAGACACTGCTGTCCTCCTTCTCTTCCAGCATCACTGCTGCAAAGAAGGCCTTCTTCAACGATAGGATCAACGGTGCCACAGACACACGTAAGTTATTCTCCACCTTCAAGTCTCTGTTTTAACCTCTACCACCTCCTCCAGCTACTAACCTCACTGCTGATTGCATATCCACATGGATGAAGGATTATCCTCTTCAACTAAACATGGCGAAAACGGAACTGCTGGTCTTCCTGGCAAAACAAGGTATTAATCACAACATTGATATTCAAATTGACTCTCTATCTCTTGTTCCTACCAAGGCTGCAAGGAATCTTGGTGTCATTATTGATGACCAACTGACATTCTCGGACAGTGTTGCCGCCGTCTCCCGGTCCTGCCGCTTCGCACTATTCAACATCCGAAAAGTCAGGCTGTACCTGACCCAATATGCCACTCAACTGCTGGTACAAACCTTGGTGATGTCCCGTCTCGACTACTGCAACGCTCTCTTAACAGGCTTGAGGCCTGTGCGGTGAAGCCACTGCAGATGATACAGAATGCGGCGGTGCGACTGGTGTTCAACCAGCCAAAGAGGGCACACGTCACTCCGCTGACCATCGAGCTCCACTGGTTACCTGTAGCCGCTTGGTTACCTGTAGCCGCTTGGTTACCTGTAGCCGCCCGCATCAAGTTCAAGTCTCTTTTGCTGGCCTACAGAGTGATTGCTGGGAACGCTCCCACCTACTTAAATGCTCTTGTAAAAGCACATGTTGCCAACCGGGTGCTGTGCTCATCAAATGAGCGTGGCCTGGCTCTGCCGGCCGTACAGCCACGGCAATCCAGGTTATTCTCATTTGTAGTTCCACGTTGGTGGAACAAGCTGCCAAAAACCACCAGAGCAGGGGCCTCCCTCTCTGTCTTTAAGAAGCACTTGAAGACCCAGCTCTTCAGAGAGCAAATCCTCTCCTAACCTACAAATACTTAGCACCACCTTGCAGTATTTATTGCTACACTAATGTCTCTGTTGCAATGTAGCTTGAATGTTATTCTCCCTTGTAAGTCGCTTTGGATAAAAGCGTCTGATAAATTACTAAATGTAATGTAAATGTAAACACGTGACCGGGTGGATCTTGCGATGGGTCGGAACACGCAACAGGGTGGAACACATCATGGGTTGGAACACCAAATGGGTCGGAACATGTGACGGGGTGGAACACGCAAGGGGCTGGAACATGTGACGGGCTTGAACACATGACAGGGTGAAACATGTGACTGGTCGGAACACGTGACGGGGTGGAACATGTGACTGGTCGGAACACGTGACGGGGTGGAACATGTGACGGGGTGGAACATGTGACGGGGTGGAACACGTGACGGGGGTCGGAACACGTGACGGGGTGGAACACGTGACGGGTGTAACATGTGACTGGTCGGAACATGTGATGGGGTGGAACACGTGATGGGGTGGAACACGTGACGGGGCGGAACACGTGACGGGGTGGAACATGTGACTGGTCGGAACACGTGACAGGGTGGAACACGTGACGGGGTGGAACACGTGACGGGGTGGCACACATGACGAGTCCGAACATATGGTGAGTTGAAACACACAACGGGATGGATCCTGCGACGGGTCGGAACACGCAACAGGTTGGAAGACATGATGGGTTGGAACACCGATGGGTCTTAACACGTGACGGGGTGGAACACGTGACGGGCCGGAACACATGACAGGGTGGAACACATGAAGGGTCTGAGCACGTGACAGGGTGGATCCTGCGACGGGTCGGAACACGTAACGGGTTGGAACACGTGACGGGCTGGAACACATGATGGGTTGGAACACGTGACAAGGTGGAACACATGACGGGTTGGAACACGTGACGGGTTGGAACACCTGACAGGGTGGAACACGTGATGGGTCAGAACACATGACATGGTGGATCCTGCGACGGGTCGGAACACGCAACAGGGTGGAACAGCGTGACTTGTCGGAACACGTGACGGGATGGAAAATGTGACGGGTCGGAACATGTGAAAGGGTGGAACACGTAACAGGGTGGAACACGTGACAGGGTGGAACACGTGACAGGGTGGAACACGTGACAGGGTGGAACACATGACGTGGTGGACCACGTGACGGGGTGTAACATGTGACGGAGTGGAACACATGACTGATCGGAACACATGACATAGGGAACATGTGACAGGTCAGAACACGTGTCGGAGTGGAACACGTGACAAGTCGAAACATGCGACGGAGTGGATCCTGTGACGGGTCGGAACACGTCACAGGGTGGAACACATGATGGGTTGGAATACCAAATGGCTCGGAACATGTGACAAGGTGGAACACGCAGGGGGTTGGAACAGGTGACGGGCTTGAACGCATGATGGGGTGGAACACGTGACCAGTTGGAACACATGACGGGGTGGAACACGTGATGGGGTGGAACACATAACCAGTCGGAACACGTGACGGGGTGGAACACGTGACGGGTCGGAATGCGCAACGGGTTGGAACACATGATGGGTTGGAACACATGATGGGTTGGAACACATGATGGGTTGGAACACCGAATGGGTCGGAACACGTGACCCTGAACACGCAATGGGGTGGAACATGTGACAAGCCTGAACACATGATGGGCTGGAACACGTGATAGGTCGGAACACGTGCCGGTTTGGAACACGTGACGCGTCAGAACACGTGATGGGTCGGAACATGTGATGGGGTGGAACACGTGATGGGTTAGAACCCGTGACGGGGTGGACCACGTCACGGGTCGGAACACATGACGGGTTGGAACACCGAATGGGTCGGAAGACGCGACCAGTTGGAAGACGGGTCAGAACACGCGACGGATCGGATCACGTGACGCGATGGAAGATTGAATGGGTCGGAACATGTGGCTGAAACACAAGAAAATGGAATAAAAAGTTCTGTTCCACCTTCAAAACAATGAATGGAGGAGAGAGGATGGATGTAGAGGGGGAGAGGGTTTGGGGAGGGGCCTCTTAGAGCAGGTGGGAGATGTGGAGACAGAGAGGAGGGAGGTGGAGGATGGAGGGGTGGAGAAGTGGAGGAGGATGAGGGGAGAGGGGGAGGAGGGAGGTGGAGGATGGAAGGGTGGAGGGGGGAGGGAGGTGGAGGATAGGGGATGAATTAGCGGCTGCTGCCATTGGTTCATTCTGCAGCAGCTTCCACTGCAACGGGGAAACAGAGCGATCCCTCGCTCCGCTCACACAGAGGAGAGGTGGAGCGGAGGAGAGAAGCAGAATAGAGAGAGGAGGGTGGAGAAGAAGAGAGGGAAGAGCAGAGAAAAGAAGAAAAGAAGAGAGAAGAGCAGAGGAGAGGGGGGAAGAGAAGAAGAGAAGGAGAGAAGAGCAGAGGGTCCGGTGTGGAGGGTCTCTCCCCAGACGAGGAGCTCCTTCCCTGGGAAACCTTCAGAGTCCCGACGTCCCTCAGGTGGAGGAGGAGCATCCACCTCTCCATCTCAGGTGAGCTTGGAGGGAGGGATGGACGGATGGAAAGAGGGATAGAGGGATGGATGGAGTGATGTATGTATGGATGGATGGAGGGATGTTTGTAAGGATGGATGGAGGGATGGACAGATGGATGGATGGATGTTTGAATGGATGGAGGGATGGAGGGATGGACTGATGGAGGGATGGAGGGATGGATGGAGTGATGGAGTGATGGAGTGATGAAGTGATGGAGGGATGGAGGGATGGAGGGATGGATGGAGGCAGCGGTGTAGTGTAGTTTATTTGTGGCTTTTGTTGTTTCGTTCAATGAGGAAACGGAGTAAATGAAACACATCTACAATAAAAACACTGTTTTTATTTGCTGATGCGCCACCTGCTCCTCACGGGGGCAGCAGCCACACAGTGTACTGCAGGGCTGCTCCACCTGCGCTACGTCACTCAGGTGAACCCTCACTTGCAAAGTGTCTGCACAGAAATACTGTGAGAAGGTTCAACAAGGTACCTCCTCTCCATCTGTATGTCTCTCTCCCCCCATCTGTCTGTCTCTCCCTCCATCTGTCTGTCTCTCTCTCCATCTCTGTCTCTCTCTCCATGTGTCTCAGTCACTCTCTCTCCATCTCTATCTGTCTCTCTCTCCATCTCTGTCTGTCCCTCTCTCCATCTCTGTCTGTCTCTCTCTCTATCTCTGTCTCTCTCTCCATCTCCGTCTGTCTCTCTCTCCATCTTTATCCGTCTCTCTCTCCATCTCCGTCTGTCTCTCTCTCCATCTTTATCCGTCTCTCTCTCTCCATCTCTATCCGTCTCTCTCCATCTCTGTCTTTCTCTCTCCATCTCTATCTGTCTCTCTCTCCATCTCCATCTGTCTCTCTCTCTCCATCTCTATCTGTCTCCCTCTCTCTGTCTCTCTCTCCGTCTCTACCTGTCTTCTGTGTGTCTTGCAGATGGACAGGAAGTCCCTGAGGCTTCGTTCTGGATTTGAATTCATCTGAGGAAACATGACGGCGACAAGCTCCTCTGGGATTTGATGGTACTAACTAGTAGCAAGTAACTAACTTGTTACCAACTAGTAACTAGCTAGTTACTGGTTAGTTAGTACCTGGTCACTAACTTGTCACTAACCAGTAACAAAAACTAGTAGCTATTAACTTACCAGTAACTAGCTAGTTACTGGTTAGTTACTAGTTAGTTACTATTTGTCACAAATTAGTCACCAACCAGAAACTAACTACTAATGAGCTAGTTGCCACTCTAGCCAGGAATTAATTAGTTTCTCATTTGTTACTAGATACTAGTTAGCGACTAGTTAGTGACCAAGTAGTATCTAACTAGTAACGAGCTAGTTGCCACTGTAGCCAATAACTAATTAGTTTTTCATTTGTTACAAGCTACTAGTTAGCGACTAGTTCGTGACCAAGTAGTAACTAACTAGTAACAAGTTATTTACTGGTTAGTTACTGCTAATTGCCACTGTAGCCAGTAACTTGTTAGTGACTAGTTAGTGACTAATTAGTGACCAAGTAGTAACTTACTAGTGATCAAGTCCTGACTAGCTAGTTACTGGTTGGTTAGTTACTGCTAGTTGCCACTGTAGCCAGTAACTAGTTAGTTTCTCATTCGTTACTAGCTACTAGTTACTTACTACCTGGTTACTTACTACCTGGTTACTTACTAATGACTAACTAGTAACTAACCATCACTGAGGTAGAAAAGGAGAGAGAGAGAGGGGCGTGCAAGCATGAGGAGGACTGACCACTCTCCCATCACTCCATCACTCCATCACTCCATCACTCCATCACTCGTTCACCCCATCACTCCATCACTCCTTCACCCCATCACTCTTTCACTCCTTCACCCCATCACTCCATCACTCCTTCACCCCATCACTCCATCACTCCTTCACCCCATCACTCCTTCCTTCACCCCATCACTCCTTCACTCCATCACTCTTTTACACCTTCACTCTAGCACTCCATCACTCATAGCAGCCCATCACTCCATCACTCCATCACTCAATCACTCCTTCCTTCCCTCATCATTCCATCACTCCTTCACTCCATCACTCTTTTACTCCTTCACTCCATCACTCCTTCCTTCACTTCTTCACGCCTTCCTTCCTTCACTCCTTCACTCCATCACTCCTTCCTTCACTTCTTCACGCCTTCCTTCCATCCTTCATGATAGAAGTGAAAAGGTTTCATTTTAGTTTGGTTTTTCCAGGAGGAACCGGCGTCACATGTTGATTGAATCCACGTTTCAGCTTTTCAAACCACTCTGCTGTTTTTATCAATATTTAATTTGCATTAAAGCACATTGAAGAAACACAGACCATCACACTTTATTTAGAGCGTTCAACTTCTCAGGTTCTGGTTTAATATGAAATATTGTTCAATATTAAATGTTACATTTTCAAACAACAATACAAAAACAATATTATTGATATAACCTCCATATTATTGATATCTCAAAATGATTGATGTTATCTCCAAATCATTGATATCCCTCCAAATGATTGATATAACTCCATATTATTGATATTATCCCCACATTATCCCCATAGTATTGCTATTACTCCATATTATTGACGTCTTTATTATTGTCACATTTTCCACCAGCAGACAGACACACAGGACAACTTGATTTGTATTAAATGATCAGATGAACCAAAATGTAATGTAATAATCACTGAGTTTTCAGTGTCAAACCAGTAATAAAGTAAATGTAACATGTAAATACAGATTGGAGAGAAATGTTTTGTCAGTTTAATCGGTGAATCTACAAGTTAAAATGAATAAGACTGAGATCAGACAGCAGGTTTGAACTGTGAAATATCAGCGCATTCAGAAGGTTTAGATGTTATAATGCACCTCAAACGCTGTAACACCAATAATGACACTGTAACAACATAATGACACTGTACCAACATAAAACACTGTAACAACATAAGGACACAGAACAACATAAGGAAAAAGAACACCATAAAAAAACCATAAAGTATCAACACAGTGCATGGTTGTGTGTGTGCGTGTGTGTGTGTGTGTGCGTGTGTGTGTTTGCGTGTGTGCGTGTGTGTGTGTGTGTGTGTGTGTGTGGGTGTGTGTTTCTTTCAGTTTTGAAAATCATTGTTAACACCATTACCGTGGAAGTGGCATAGATTTGATTAATCACTGATTGACAGCCGTGCAGAAACACACACTCGATGCAAACAGCGTGCAGACTTAATGAAATGTCATTTTAACTTAATGAAATTCCCTCGAGGCAAAGCACTGCAGCGAGTACACTACAACAAAACTACAACAATACAACATACAACAATACTACAACAAAACCACAACAAATACTACAACAATACAACACTACAACGATACAAAAACAAAACCACAACAAATACTACAACAAAACCACAACAAATACTACAACAATACAACACAACAACAACTAAACACTACAACAATACTACAAAAAACACAACAAATACTACAACAATACAACAACAACTAAACACTACAACAATACAACAACAACTAAACACTACAACAATACTACAACAAAACCACAGCAAATACTACAACAAAACAACACTACAATGATGTTAAAACAAAACCACAACAAATAGTATAACAATACAACACAACAACAATACAACACAACAACAATACAACACTATAACGATACTACAACAAAACTATAACAAATCCTACAATAATACTACAACAATACGGCAATAACAGTATCATTATTACTGCTCATTATTGATATTATCTCCACACACAGATATTTTTATGTATTTCATGGTGTTTTCTGCTTTTATCTGACTCTGAAAACCACAGAAATAACTTTTATAAAAAACATTTTGAACTTTTGAATTATTTTACAGATGTTTGTTGATCATCATCCACCGCAATGCAACAGGACGGTGATCCGTAACCGTGGTAACATGTCGGACCCCGAGCTGACCCTGATTGTGGTCCCTTGGTGAGCGCCGTCTGGGATGCGAGCCAGTGTTTAGGAAACTCAGTCAAAGGAGGAAATAGGATCAGAGGAGAACAGAAGAACCCCAAGGCATTATGGGATGTAACATGTGTGTGGTGAAGCGTCAGGACGAGCAGTACAGAGTCCTGTTCCAGGTGAGTGTGAGTGTGCGTGCATGCGTGTGTGTGTGTGTGTGTGTGTGTGTGTGTGTGTGTGTGTGTGTGAGTGTGTGTGTGTGTGTGTGTGTGTGTGTGTGTGTGAGTGTGTGTGTGTGTGTGTGTGTGTGTGTGTGTGTGTGTGTGTGTGTGTCATAGGGTGAGGATGGTAATGATGTTTAATGATTAAGGAGTCTTTTGAACACACCCAGCCCTCAGAACTGTGTGTGTGTGTGTGTGTGAATGATCTCCTGAACATCAAACAGTCATATCTGAAGTTAAATTCATCGCATTTATCACAATTATGGCCTGAAAATCATAGAAAACCCTTTAAAGTCTCTGTACGTCTGGGTTCGAAGAGCTTCATATGAGATGTAAAAATACATTTTATGAAAGTAAAGATGAATAAAAGCACCGAGATAAAGTTATAAACACAGATTAAAGCCATAATGAAATATCAAATAGAATTGATGTGATATTGAAACACGGCTGGACTCAAACCCTCAACTGACCTTTGAACTGGTTAGTTGATAGTTTTTAAGGTTGTTGGGAAGACGCTAAACATCCCATAAAAACTTCCTGTTTGCGGCTGTGCGTCTGATTGGCCGAGAGCTTCTCCCATCATGCACTGGGTGACTGACAGTTCTATACAGTAAACAACTGATGCAACCACAGTGTGTCCAGGAAGCGACCAAATAAGGACCTCTCTCTCTCTCACCTCCACCCTATGCATGGTGTTCTCCACCTCTTTCTCACACACACACACACACACACACACACACACACACACCTGCAAATGCCCGATCTCACCTTGACTTTATCAAAGAGTGTGTGTGTGTGATTAATGAGGACTATAATAGATTCTGATGACCTCATGAGATTCACCAAGGCGATGCACACACACACACACACACACACACACACACACACACATACACACCTTCCCCAGCAGGCTCTCGTGTGTGTGTGTTTGACACTGAGAAGAGAGGAAACATTGTGTCTTTCATTCAGATGAATTATTTGCGAAGAACAGGTGGTAAAATACCATGAGGTGTGTGTGTGTGTGTGTGTGTGTGTGTGTGTGTGTGTGTGTGTGTGGTATTCACTTGTCTCTCTTACCCTGGACTCACACACATTTAGATTTCACTGCTCCCTCTCTCCGTCACTTCTTCACACATTCCAACCTCCCCCCTCCCTCCCCCCTCCCTCTCTCACTCTTCAGCATCTGTCATACTGGACTTTATGGGATGTGGTTGCTGTGGCAACAGAGGTTATTAAGGAATCCCTGTTGATATTCGCTCAGACTGCAGACTGACACACATTGCTGTATTTATGAACACACACACACACACACACACACACACACACATTTATTTATACATATATGTATTGAAAATGTAGATGAATCCACACTGTGAATATGTTACGAGTGTGTAGTGTGTGGAAGAGTGTGTAGTCATGTGTAGTATAGTCTGAAGATGAATAATAATTATACTTCATGTTGTTTACATGACCATATGATAATTATTTTAATTTAGGTATGAGCTCAACCTTGGGTCTTCAGAGGGAAAGCGAGAGAGAGCGAGAGAGAGAGGGATGGAGAAAGAGAGAGGGAGAGGGAGAGCGAGAGAGAGGGAGGGAGAGAGAGAGAGGGAGGGAGATTGTTGGGGATAATGTTGAAGATGGAGCCGGACGCAGGACACATGGTTTTGCTGGTCTGTCGAGGGGTTTGTCTCACAACCAGGAACCAGGAGCAGAGGAGCCGGCGCAGGATCAGGAATGAGGAGCTGAGGGCGACACGCCCAGGGAGGCAGGGAGGACCCTGAACGGAGAACATGCGAGGACACATGAAACAATCCAACAGCGACAGAGTGAACAGGACCAGGTGAAATACTGAAGGAGTGACGAGGAAGGTGGAGACAGGTGGTGACATTAGTAACAGGAGACAGGTGGGGGTGCAGTGACAGGGATGTGACACCAGACAGACAGCGGGAGACAGACAGGGAATCAAGGCAGGGGAGGATCATGACAGAGATAGCGAGAGAGAGAGCGAGAGAGCGGGAGGGAGCGAGGGAGAGCAGGAGACATGGGTAGAGAGAGAGAGGAGGTGAAACAACAATCAGCGAATGCGTCTTTAATGAAATCCTTTGAGAAAATAATTCATCTTCTGAGGTTTGATTTGAGTCAACGCTGCTGCTCGGCTGGGACTGGAACGCAGTTTGTACCAGGTCAGGGATGGACCCAGACAATTAGAGAATTATGAATTACTAATATTATGACTTATAACAACTTAGAAAGTTGGAATTTCGGGAGCCAGACATTGGGTTGAGCCAGGCACTCTGAACTCTGGTGTTCCTCAGGGCTCCATCCTGGCTCCTCTGCTGCTCTCCTTGGAAACTCAAACCTCACCCCCAACCAGGTCCTATCAGGGCCACCAGGCTGGTAAGGTTGTATTTAACAGCCGTACCTGCTGATATAATTCATATTAATAAGCATCTGAAACATATTTAATTGTCGCTCTGCAACAACCCCCAACCACTAGATTTGTACATTAGATACATTTGGATTATATTGAAATGAGCTCAAGCAGTATTTTCTGTAACATGAGAGGGAGACAGAGGGATGTTGACATGAAATGTTGGTTCATTCAACATCCACACGGTCTGATGATGTCACTGCAGGAATAACAAAATATTCAAGCAAACGATCGTTTCTGCCTGAGTACAAATGTGATCGAATATCCTTCAACCTGCGGATGAGACCAGATTTACTACTACTACTACTACTACTACTACTACTACTACTACTACTACTACTACTACTACTACTAATAATAATAATAATAATAATAATAATAATATATCATATATAATGCTGCACGTCTTCACAAATCACTCACATCACCAAGCGAAAACTGTGATTGACTCATTTACATAAAGCAGGAAAAGAGATGGAAATCTGAAATGCATCTGAACTGAGAAACAAAGGATATTAAGTAGAAATATTGCAAATAATAATAATAATAATAATAATAACAATAATAAATATAAATATAAATATATAATAATAATAATCATAATAATAATAATTATTATTGTTTTTATTGTAATTATTATACCCATTAATAACAATAATTATAAGAACAATAAAAAATGATAAAATACATAAATAATAATAATACTATTCATTGGGTAACTTAAGCTCTGTACATAGCTCTGCTGTTATCACCATGGAAACACACACACACACACACACACACACACACACACACATACACATACACACACAAAAACACACCATAACCAGGCCATAACCGTGACAAACCTGATAAGTGATTGTGTTTATTGATCGATTTCGACAGATGGAGCCTCCTGTGTCACACACACACACACACACACACACACACACACACACACACACAAACACACACACACACACACACACACACACACAGTAATGAATAGCAATCAGCACCGAGACAACGGGGGGAGGGAGAGGTCTATATACACTATACAGTATGTTTCCTGGTGTGTGGGTGTGTGCTAATTCAATTTGTTTATATGTATGTGTGTATTAATGAGATTGTCTGTGTGTGGTGTGTGTAGTGTGTGGTGTGTGTACTTATAAGTTATTAGGTTAGGGTCTTTGTTGACAGGAAGTGCATCTGTATTGTGTGTTAATGTTTTCCATGGTCTGTGTTTGTGTTTCATTCTAAATTGAAAGACAACTGAGGACACTCTGAACGCAATAAAGACAAATGATCTCTCTCTCCATTAATTTAATGTTCTTTTCCAGGTGTCTCTAATTAGCTCACCCTGTGTAAACTCCATTAAGCTGCAGCTGTACAATGCTAATGTGCTGCAGGTGTGTGTGTCTGTGTGTGTGTGTGTGTGTGTGTGTGTGTGTGTGTGTGTGTGTGTGTGTGTGTTGACAGTTAACAGACAGTCCGTTTTCCAGATCTGGTTTTCAGACAAACACAGCTTTATACTGAATCCGACAATTGAAAACATGGCATAAGAAATCTCCGTCCGTTTCCTATGGAGACTCGGAGACCACATTAGATAAGTCCCACCCCTATGCGGTTGAACCCTCCCCTCCGTGCGAAGCCCTGCCCCTCTTCTGGCCTGAGATTCCTGAATCCGGATCCTAAGCGTCAACGTTTTCCAACTGTTGCCAGAAATTTTGGTTCCGAACCAACAGGCAGAAGCTTCTGTGGTGTAACAGATCTGTCGTAAGGGCAACATGGAACCCAGAATGACCCAGTTCCACCTCCTGCTGAGTAGCCGTGCTCACACTAACACTCCTGTTGTCTATTTTGTCAGTTGCCTGCGTTGTTTCAGATGCCTGAACCTGGGTGCCACGATACAGTCACGAGTGCTGTGCACGGTGAAGCCAAATACAGGACAATACAGGAAGCCAAATACATATCAAGGGTTTATTGCAGCGAAACAAGGGGGGAAGGAGGTTACACAGCGGGCCGAGAAGGTCGGGCAGGCATGTAGATCAGGGCAGGAAGGTAATGCAGGACTGGCAGGCAGGCAGACACGGAAGGGTCAGGCAGGTAGGGCCGGTAGGAAGATCAGCATCGGAAGGTCGGGCAGGCCAGACCAGGGCTGGTAGTCTGATTACCTAGTCAATTAGACTCAGTAGCATTGACGCAGTGGATACAAGGAGGATCTGACCGGGACTGAGTGGACGGGGAACGGGTAATATACAGGTGGAGTCACGAGGAAGGTGAAGACAGGTGGGTGGATCGATGAAGGGTCAGGTGTGAAGTGGCAGGACCAGAGTGGCAGATGGAGGTAGACAGAGAGCGAGAGAGAAGGAGACAGAGCAAGAGAGAGACCAAGACGGGGGGAACACAGGGCTACAAACACTAGGGAGAGAGAGAGACAGAGAGAGAGAGAGAGAGACAGAGAGAGAGACAGAAAAAGAGAGACAGAGAGAGAGAGACAGAGAGAAATAACACAACAGGGTGAAACGCTGGAAGCTCCACCCCGTCACGCCTCCCGTCCACCTCAGTATTCCAGATGGCCAGTTGCTTAGCGACCATGGCTACTGGTCAGAGCTTTGGAACCCACCTCACAGCAGAGGGGTGGAGCTTGTATAACAGCGGGGCGGGGCTTATCACATGTGGTTTCCGACTCTTCCGACTGGTTCGTTGTCGTCGTTCGTCTGATTGGTTGCAGTTGCGACAGGAAGGTTCTATCGTTCACAGATCTGTCGTCCGTCTCTCTCCCTCTCTCTCTCCATCGCTCCCTCTGTCTCCACCTTTCTCTCAGCAAAAAGGATGGAGAGACTCTCTGAGGCCCATCGAAGGACGGGCGAGTGTCAAGGTACGCCGCTCCTCCATCCGTCCTCCATCACGTTGTAACAATCCTTCCCCTGGCCTGCTCTCCATCTCATGCCTCCATCACGTCTAATCCCTCCATCCTGCCTCATCCAGCACCTGACGGATGGGACTCTCCATCTCCCAAATGTGTCACATTTCACACGTTTCCTTTTCATTTGCTGCTGCAGTGACAGAAAAACATCTTTTTCATTCTTCACATTTCAAATCATTTTCCAAAAACATCCGAGGGCATGAACATGTGACATGAAGTCACATGACCCGACGAGCAGCCTGATTCATGTAACACCTCCTCCTCCCCCTCTCTCCTCCTCCTCTCTCCTCCTCCTGCTTCTCCTCTTTCTCCTCCTTCTCCACCTCTCTCTCTCTCCTCCTCCTCCTCCTCTCTCCTCCTCCTCCTCACTCCTCCTCCTCTTCTCTCCTCCTCCTTCTCCTCCTCCTCCACCTGTCTCACTCCTCCTCCTCTCTTCTCCTCCTCTCTCTCCTCCTCACTCCTCCTCCTCCTCTCTCCTCCTCCTTCTCCTCCTCCTCCTCCTCCTCCTCCTCCTCTCTCCTCCTCCTCCTCCTCCTCTCTCCTCCTCCTCTCTCTCCTCCTCACTCCTCCTCCTCTCTCCTCCTCCTTCTCCTCCTCCTCCTCCTCCTCCTCCTCCTCTCCCCTCCTCCTCCTTCTCCTCCTCCTCCACCTCTCTCTGTCCTCCTTCTCTCTCCTCCTCCTCCTCCTCCTCCACCTCCTCCACCTCCTTCAGGTCAGGGGGAGGCTTGTCTCTCAGCTCCCATTAGAGCGGCCACAGAACTCCCAGGATCCTTTGCACCACTCAGGCACCGCCCGAAAGAGCCACCGGAGGAAAAGTAAGAACAACAGCCTTTACAGATATGAATATTAATTATATATACGGTTTATTCATAATAATACATAAGTATTAATGCTATACACTGATCAGCCACAACATTAAACCAGTGACAGGTGAAGTGAGTAACATTGATCATCTGATTCCAATGACACCTGTCAAAGGGTGGGTAATATTATTACTTTATATAAATGTTATATATTATTAAATATATATACTGTTATATATTATTACTATATATATATATATACATACAGTATACAGTATATATACATTATGTATATATACAGTATACAGTATATATACAGTATATATACACAGTACTATATATATATATATATATATATATATATATATATATATATATATATATATATATATATATATACTTATATACATTCATACACTGTTCCAAATTATTATGCAAAACAGAGTTTCAAAACATCTTAAAGGTTGTAAAGAACTGAAAATGGTCATTTGTTGAATGTGCAGCATTAGGAGTCATATTTACTGACATCAGAAGCTATTTCAATCTGTTTCAACATCTTAACAGGCCAAGTTCCATGTCAACATAGAAGCCTTCTTTCATATCACCTTCACTGTTCTTGCCTCCATTGAACTTGAAGATTTTGGAGAGTTTCTGTTGAATTTCTTTGCAGGATGTCAGAACAGCCAGAGCTGCTGGTTTGATGCCAACTGCCTCCACCCTCAGATCTTTTGCTGGAGGATGCTCCAAAGGTTCTCAATAGGGTGGAGGTCAGGGAAGGATGGGGGTCACACCATGAGTTTCTCTCCTTTTATGCCCATAGCAGCCAATGACACAGAGGTATTCTTTGCAGCATGAGATGGTGCGTTGTCCTGCATGAAGATGGTTTTGCCACGGAAAGCCCGGTTCTTCTTTTTGTACCAAGGAAGAAAGTGCTCAGTCACAAACTCTGTATACTTTGCAGAGGTCCTTTTCACACCGTCAGGGGCCCTAAAGGGGCCCACCAGCTCTCTCCCCATGATTCCGGCTCAAAACATGACTCCGCCGCCTCCCTGCTGACGTGCCCGCCTTTTTGGGACATGGTGGCCATCCACCCACCATCCACTACTCCATCCATCTTCACCATCCAGGGCTGCACGGCACTCATCAGTAAACAAGACTGTTTGAAAATGAGTCATGTATTTCTGGGCCCCCACAACCCTTTCTGCTTGGGAGCATTGCTTAGGGGGGGGCCCAATAGTAGCTTTATGCACAACTCCAAGCCTCTGGAGGATCCTACACCTTGAGGTTGACTGGACTCCAGAGGCACCAACAGCTTCAAATACCTGTTTGCTGCTTTGAAACGGCATTTTAGCAGGCTTTTCGTAAGCAGAGAGATCATTTTTCTTTCCATGTTGCTTGAAACCTGTGGCTGCTTAATAATGTGGAACGTCCTTCTTAAGTAGTTTTCCTTGAATTGGGCACCTGGCAAACTAATTATCACAGGTGAGATTGATTCCAGTGATCCAAAGAGCCCTGAGACACAATACCATCCATGATCAATCCAATTTGTATAATAGTTTGGAACGCGGTATATAAATACTGTATATATATTATAATATATATATTCTGTTATATATTATTATTAATATATACTGTTATATATAATTATTATATATATACTGTTATATATTATTATTATATTAGGGATATATTCGGCAGCAAGTGAAGAGTGAGTTGTTGAAGTTGATGTGTTGAAGCAGCGTAAGGATCTGAGCCACTTTGACAAGGAGCACATTGTGATGCTGGACAACTGGGTCAGAGCATCTCCACAAGCACAGGTCTTGTGGCTGTTCCCGCTCTGCAGTGGTTACTACCAAAAGTGTCCAAGGAAGGACGAGCGCTGAACCGGCGACAGGGTCATGGGGCCCAAGGCTCATTGATGCACGTGGGGAGCCAAGTCTAGCCCATGTGGTTCGATCCCACAGAAGAACAACTGCAGCACAAAGTGTTGAAACAGTGAATGTTGCTGTGATAGAAAGGTGTAGAACACACAGTGCATGGCAGCTTGCTGCGTATGGGAGTGCTCACAGTGTCCATGCTGACCCCTGACCACCCCTGAAAGCTCCTACAATGGACACGTGAGCGTCACCACTGGACCATGGAGCAACGGAAGAAGGTGGAGGTCTGATGAATCACCTTTTCTTCTACATCATGTGGATGGGTGGGGTTAGTGTCCAATCTGGATGGGATGTGGGATGTGCTGGAACAACAAGGCCGATCCATGGGGGCCCCACCTCCACCTTCCAGGACTTAAAGGATCTGCTGCTAACGTCTTGGTGCCAGATACCACAGAACACCTTCAGAGTCTGGTGGAGTCACTGCCTCCATGTCAGAGCTGTTTTGGGGACACAAGGGGAGCTACACAGTATTAGAAAGAAAGAAACAGTCTTTATTTATCACGCAACACACCACACTACAACAGATGCTTGCACACACACACACATGCACATGCTTTTTGATGGTGGCCGGTGAAATGGATCCTCTGCATTGAACCATCCTGGCTTGTCCTTCCTCCGGGGCCACAGCAGGAGCAGTGGGCAGCGTACGTAGACGCGCCCGGGGACCAGGTGATAAGTGTCCATCGCTGGTCAGACAATGATGGTGCATGTTTTGGGTGGGGGTCCTTACTGACGTGAGGTGGAGGAAACCCCATGTGAGCACGGGGAGAACATGCAAACTCCACACAGAAAGGCTCCTGTTTGGGAGATAACCCACCGGAGCACGGTGCCAACAGCGCCCCAGGCGGGAATCAAACCCAGGACCTTCTTGCTGTGAGGCAGCAGTGCAATACACTCCGCCACCGTGCCACTATTATTATTAGTGTTATTAGTGGTGGTTTTAATGTTGTGGCTGATCAGTGTATATATTAATACATTATATATTAAAATTCATACTATATATATTCCTATTAATACTATACAGTATATGTTGATATTCATTCATCATGTTCCCCCCCTCCCTCTTTCAGCTACCTTAGTGTGCAGTGGTACCGCCCCCTGCAGCTTTGGCCCCGCCTCCTCCGTTGCCATGGTGAGGATCCCGGACTGTGCGGACCATGCCACGCAGACTGACCTGAGCTTCCAGAGCCTGATGATGACGCTGGGGTCCGGCCCCGCCCCTGCTCCACCCGCCCTCAGAGGAACCTATGGGGTCAACGAGCTCTATGACCTCCAACCTCTGGGGTCCGTGGGATTTTTATGACCAGTGCTCAATAATGATTGATGTTTCAATGATTGATGACTCCCCCCTCCCCTCTCTCCCCCTCCAGCTGTGTGTTTGACGGGGAGTTCCTGGATCTCTCTGGTCGTGAGGTGGACAGGCGGGAGGTTCTGGAGTACGAGGTACGAGCTTCTCCACTGGCGTCAGATCAGCATCTTGGTGCTCGATACCTGCATCCATCCTTTTTGAACCCAGATCCACAAGAAAATGACTGCTCGTAGGGAAATAGATTCTCTGCTTTTGACCCATCCTGGCCAGGCCAGGAGCAGTGGGCAGCGTACGTGGACGCGCCCGGGGACCAGGTGATAAATGTCCATTGCTGGTCAGACAATGATGGGTGCATGTTTTTGGTGGGGGTCCTTACTGACGTGAGGTGGAGGAACCCCCATGTGAGCACGGGGAGAACATGCAAACTCCACACAGAAAGGCTCCTATTTGGGAGATAACCCACCGGAGCACGGTGCCAACAGCGCCCCAGGCGGGAATCGAACCCAGGACCTTCTTGCTGTGAGGCAGCAGTGCAAAGCACTGCGCCACCGTGCCACAATAAAACTAGATAGCAAGAAAGGAAGGAAGGAAGGAAGAAAGAAAGGAAGGGGTGGAGGTGGATGGAGTGATCTACAAAGTCGACAAGGAGAAGATAATTCCCTCCACTCCCCCCCCCCCTCCCTCCCTCCACCAGCAGGTGGAGCTGTATAAGTCCAGCCAGGAGGAGAAGTTGGGTCTGACAGTTTGCTACAGGACGGACGAGGACGAGGACCTGGGGATCTACGTTGGCGAGGTGGCGACGCCCATGCCAACAACCTACTTCAAACATTGTCAACGTTACGTTATCTGTCGTTCATCTCTTCCATCGCTCTCTGCAGGTTAACCCCAACA
>NC_137194.1:2530333-2547833 GCF_960531495.2 Zeus faber | reverse complement strand
AGGAGGGGGTGGCAGAGGGAGGTGGAGGAAGAGGGAGAGGAGGAGCGAGGAGGGGGAGGAGAGGAGGATGAGGAGGATGAGGAGAGGGGGGGTTTGGTTCCACTGCCCCCACCCTTGTTGGGCATGACCCCCCTGCTCAGCACCAGCCAGGACCTGGACCCGGATCCAGACAGTGGACTGGGCCGGACCGACGACAGCCCCCGCTGCGACGAGAGCAGCAACACTAACACCAACATCCCCGGCAGTATGAGGGGCTTCAGACACAGCCCCAGGTAAGAACCAGAACCAGGGACCGGACCAGAACCATGTAAAGAACTATAACCATGTAAAGAGCCAGTGGCAGGTAAGAACCAGATACTTGAACAGAACCATGATCAGAACCAGAACCAGAGACTAAACCATAACAGTGCAGAGAATCAAAGCCTCTCCAGAACAGCTTAAGGTACAGAACCAGAAAGAAACCCAATTCCAGAACTTGAACCAAGTACCCACAGTGGAATTTCCATTTATTGTTGTATATTATCAACAGTGTCCCAGTATCTCCTGTCTCTCCACCTTCTCCCTCATGCTGTCTAACCCACCCTACCTCCACCCAGACCCAGGGCTAGGCTCAGTCCCGGGCTGGTCCCTAGTCCCAGACGCAGTCCCGGGCTCAGCCCTAGCCCCAGACCCAGCCCCAGTCCAGGGCACGGCCGGGGTGAGTCCACGCCTCCACTGCTCCACCTCCAGCTGAGCACCGACTCCCTGCTGGGCCTGGAGTGGGGGTCCGGGGGAGGCTACAGCCCCCACCACCTCCATGTGAGTCCAAACACAAGCCTATGATTATGATGATTATTATTATTATTATTATTATTATTATTATTATTATTATTATTATTCAAATGTTATAAACAACATTTAATACATATTAAACATATGATGCTTTGTCGAGACCCTAATCACACTGTTGGGTTGATTTAGCAATAACAACATATTCCTGCTTATTACAAACTACTTACTGAATACAACGATACATTGATATGCAGTATTGACATGAATAAACTATTTACTGTATAAGTGTTAACTTTTACATGAATGGTGAAATGTAACACTGAATGGGACGTGATGTCCGCGTCTCTTCCTGTCTTCTATTGTAGTTTCTATGTAGCGGCACTAGATGGCGCCACTACTATGTAGCTAGTGTTAGCATTAGCATGTAGTAGGACCGATACGAGCGACTTGAAACCTGGAGGAGAAGTGGTTGGTGTGGCAACGGCCATTATTTACAGACGGTTATTCAGCAATAACTAACAGCTGATTGCCGCTATTGACCAATCAGAATGGAGTATTCCACAGAGTCATATATACATATATACATACATACATACATACATACATACATACATATATAGATCTCTGCTCCTATTGGCTGATCACGCCTTGCCCCCTCCCCTCACCACAGCACCATCACCCCCACCAGCCAGACCTGACCATGCTGATGATGATGCCAGGGCTGACGGAGGAAGAGTGCGAACGCTACCGTGAGCTGCTTGAGATCAAGTGTCAGTACGAGAGGAGCGACGGCCCCAAGGTTGAGTTGGGGGAGGAGGAGGAGCTGGAGGATGGAGAGGAGGCGGACGCAAATTGCAACGAGACGCTGAGCCAGCACGAGATGGCGCTGCTCGAGGAGGAACTGCGCCACCTGGAGTTCAAGTGCCGCAACATCCTGCGAGCTCAGAAGATGCAGCAGCTCAGAGAGCGGTGCATGAAGGCCTGGATGATGGAGGAGGAGAGCGGCAGGGGGGCGGGGGACCACCGTGAAGCAGTTAACCATGATGACAACCTGGTTAGAGGTGCTAACACAACTTAAACTCGCTCAAAATGGTAAAGAAAGTGCCACTAGGTGTCGCCCGACCGATGTTAACTAGTCGCCTTGAGGTGGATAAGTCGTTGTATGACATCATCACTCGTTGTTCAACACTCTAGTTGTTTTGGAAACATTTTACCGCGGCTGATGAGTCGACTTGAATTTACGTAAAATGTACTTTTCGGTGCAATCACTCCATAACCAGTGTGGGTGGTGGAGGTGGAAAATACAGTATTTCCACAGTCTCCGTCCGCCATTAAACCAGATATTAGGGCACGGAATTATGGGAAATCACTGCCAACACACCCCAAGGAACCACCTGATGTTTCCTTAAAATGGTGTCGAATCAAGGAACCTGACGAGGATGCTTCCTATGCTTCCTACTACAATAGGCGTGTGGCATTTTCTCCTACCACGCGCCATCCAAGTGGCGTGTTCAGGGACCTCCAGCACAGAGACACAGACGACAAGGTTGTAGACACCAGTTTATTGTAGAGAGTTGGCCAGTCGGAGTTAGCCAGGAGCAGATGGACATGTGCTGTGACAGGGCTCCTCTCCTGAGTGAGTGTGGGGATGGGGGTTTAACCTACTGCTCATTACACCAACCAACGGGCAACAGGTATGCAGCCACTCTGATCCCAATCACCTAGATCCAGGTCAGGTGTGGCTTCTCAACTACACCATCCCCACACCACAAGCTGCGGGAGTCCCTGAGGAGAACTAGGACCTGGGGAAGGTCCCCGAGAACCTTCAAAGGCTTTTCTTCTGGTTGTATTCACACCCTGAAGTGACGTCAGCCAATCGCGTTTCAGCACCACTTCCAGGTTCCATTGTATTTACTCCGTTCACTGATTTCACCTCATCAGTCCACCACTATGTGTTTCTGAACAAATTTGAGGTGAGAAATAATCAATCCAGTCATCATGTACTTAGGTCTGGACCAATTACAGTGCACATACGTTTGGCCAATCACCATGCACTTACATCACTGAAGGTTCCTCTTGTGGTTTCTCTTGGGATAGTTCCTCCAAAAGTTCTTAGTAATTTAACAAAGTTCCTGCGGTGCGAAAACACCTCATGAAATGAATCGATGGAAGCGTCGATTTCCTAATGTTTCCTACACCAGCCACTCTGAACTCACCTTCTTGAAGTGGTTGTGGCCGAGTTGCCAAATATGAATCAGCCGTTGGTTCCCAATACTTGGGAGCAATGTGAAATATTTTCGCATCAACCTCCAGTGACAGTGAAGCGACCAATAAGGAATGAGATAACATTTAGCCCCGCCCCCCTGGCCCAGTTCTGAAGGGTCCAGCAGGAGGAAGCACACCTGGAATCCTTCTTCTCTGGTTCCAGGTTTCCACGCCCTGCTAGAACATAGAGCAGTCAGGCAGACGGTCTCTGTTACAGAGTTGTTTAACCCCGTCCTTCCTCTCCAGGTCTCGCCGGCAACAATGACGAGGATGAAGATGATCAAGTCGATGATGACTCCCGGCGTGAGCTGTCGGCCATCAACGAGGCCCCGGAGCGGGAGCGCTGGGAGGAGCGCGACAGCACCAGCGCCTACAACACGGGAGGCGAGAGCTGCCAGAACACGCCGCTGGTCAGCACCGAGCAGATCCAGGAGATCCTGCAGGAGGAGGAGGAGGAGAAGCGAGGACGGGGAGGAGGCGTGCTGTCCCCTCCCCCGCTGCTCTCCCTCGGCCGCCTCCTCCCTCTCAACTCCACCATCAGCCTCCATCACCACGGGACAGAGAGGGAGCGACGCCACTCCGGCCTCAACTGCTCCTTCTCGCCGAACAGCTACAGGAAGTACCAGACAGCCAACGGCAGCCCGGTCCATGGCTCAAGCTCCACCCCCTCCACACCCTCCAAGTTCAGGTGAACAGTCTTTTTTTCATTAGCATTTAGCTGACTCTGCTCGTTACAAAATATTGAATTATGTGATTTTCGGTGTGGATTTTTGAAATGATAAATTAAAGGACGAGTCTGGTATTTTTTAACCATACATTTTTTTTTTCCACAGTGATCGGCATCAGAACCTTTTAAATAGATCGAGTATATAAAGAACGGCTTCAGTTTACTACCGTGTATGGGGCAAGACCAAAAGACCAAAGACCGAAGAAGGTGGTCCTGGTTTCCCCAATTTATGATTCATGGGAGCTCAGCTCAAGCTGTTCTCTCAATAGGGGATCAATTCAAAAGATTCTGATAAATCTCATTGAGCGAAAAATAAAAAGGTTTAGTTCAAAATAATCCAGTTTAATCTTTTATGTATGGTGCTCTGAAACATTATTTTCTTTAGAAAGTGTTTTGGAGATACGTAAGATTGAGAAATACCAATCAATCAACATCATCGCCAACAGGTCTCTGAGCAGAGAGGCGGGGTCTCATTCCAGAAGGGGCATGGTCGACGGTGGGCGGAGCTCCGGGACCGGTAGGAAACACCAACAAAACTCCTGAAACTCCTTCCAAAGTTGTTCTTACTACAGGAGGTTTTTCACGCTGCCTACACACTGAATACTGCTATGATCTGCATCCAAGATGGCTGACCGAGGCCAAGCCAGGGAGAATTGTTCAAAGATTTTTGATGAAGAAAAGTTCACCGCGTTGCTGGGAGACATACTGGAAAATCGAACCCTCGGCTAGAGTTCACATTCACTTGGGCAGAAAGTCAAACTAAATATCTACTGTAAAATGTTTAGCACGGTGGCGCAGTGCATTGCACTGCTGCCTCACAGCAAGAAGGTCCTGGGTTCGATTCCCGCCTGGGGCGCTGTTGGCACCGTGCTCCGGTGGGTTATCTTCCAAAACAGGAGCCTTTCTGTGTGGAGTTTGCATGTTCTCCCCGTGTTCACATGGGGTTTCCTCCACCTCACGTCAGTAAGGACCCCCACCAAAAACATGCACCCATCATCGTCTGACCAGCGATGGACACTTATCACCTGGTCCCCGGGCGCGTCCACGTACGCTGCCCACTGCTCCTGGCTGTGGCCCCAGAGGAAGGACAAGCCAGGATGGGTCAAAAGCAGAGGAGCCATTTCACCGGCCACCATCAAGCATGTGCATGTGTGTGTGTGTGCAAGCATGTGTTGTGGAGTGTCGTGTGACAATTAAAGACTGTTTCTTCTTTCTTCTCTTTCTAAAAAGGTCCGGCCTGTGCTGTTATATGGCCTTAAAGGGCGGAGTGGGTGGGTGGGGGGGTTAAGTTGCGGTTTAAGACCCGCCACAGAACACAGGTTTTTTTCGTCTTGTTCAAAGCGGAACAAGATAAAATACAAAACACACAATATTACCCACAATACCCACACTCAGGGGGTGCCCCCTAAATGGTAGCATGGTGGTGCAGTGCATTGCACTGCTGCCTCACAGCAAGAAGGTCCTGGGTTTGATTCCCACCTGGGGCGCTGTTGGCACCGTGCTCTGGTGGGTTATCTCCCAAATAGCGCGTCCATGTATGCTGCCCACTGCTCCTGGCTGAGCCCCCGGAGGAAGGGCAAGCCAGGATGGGTTAAACGCAGAGGCCTCAGTTCATCACATCCAAAGTATGTGTTGTAGTGTAGTGTGCTGTGCTGTGTGACAAATAAAGATTGTTCTGTTCTAAACAACCGCATAGAGTGTTTATGCCAGCAGCCGGCCCTGACTGTAAACAATGGCTTTACTAGCGAAAAAGAGATTGTGGCGCTTTGTTGTAAACGCGTAGTTTGATCTTGCGGATCTTTTGCTCTGTTGTTGACGGACACACTGGCCACCAGGGGGCGTTGCGTCTCCACCCCGCTACGGAGCTCCTCCGCTGAATGACGCCCGGCTAATCCACCGGACCTCGTGTCAACTGTGTACGAGGCGTGACGCCTGTGTACGAGGTGTAACATCTCAGAAGCAGATGTTAGCATGTTGCTGTTGTAATGAATATCATAGAGTAGCACGCTGCACAGTCAAATGTCTCTATTTTTGACTTTCCTCATCATATTTGCAGGTGACTCCACCAGCAGGACGGGAGGAGGAAGTGCAGAGTCCAGCCCGTATTTCAACAGCCGGCATCGCGGACTCTCTGAGCCGCCGGAGCGCTACCAGAGCTGCCTGGCGCTGCCCTCTGAGGGGCTGGTGGACCCCCTGGACCGGGTCCGAGGGAGGGCGGAGGGCGAGGAGAGGGGACCCGGCACAGGCAGCAGTGGCTCTGCCAGTCCTCGGAGCGTGAACAGCGCCCCCTGTGGGTTTGAGGAGCATGGACACCACCGTGGCAGCGCCTCCCGTCTAGGCCTGGCCTTACCCCTGGGGCTCAGACAGTCCTCGCCCACCGCCTCCCCACAGCGCATGGAGTGGAAGGTAAGATATTGCTCCAGGACCCGATACATTATTGATTGCCATTGGGAAATGGTCTTGATGATCTATCACACCTCTGCATGGAGGTCAAAGGTCAGAGGTGAAGAGCCACTTTACAATTGTACCCCTGGCGCTCGCAGGGAATTAGGTTTTGCCTCATTTATTGAGATAGCTGCTTAGTTTGTCTCTAGAGATCTGATTTCTGACTGACTGTCGAATGTTAAATAAATGGCATCGCACACGATATAGATCTCCATCTATCCACCTCTTCCTCCTTCTCTCCTTCCCCGATCTGAATGTTTCCTCCGAATTGACCTGCTTCACTTTCCAACGTCCGTCCGGGTGTCTCATGAAAAACCTCCTGTGGTGTTACTGCTTGCTATCGTCTGATTCTGATTGTTGTTGAAATGATGTGATGAATGCGGTTGAGCGGAAGTTTTACTAAAATATTACCACTGTGGTTTAAAACCCATGAGCTTCAGCTCCAAGCCTGACAGGTGCTGGCCTGATATCACAGTCCGTAGCCAGTGTGCTAACTGCTCATCACCATCATGACCTTTGACCCGGTCACATTGCTCATGGATGTAAATTTGTGCCTCCAGTGACGCCTACAGTCACAGGGTAATTTAAGCAGAAAATGGTTGTTCTTGTTCAACTTCCACACAAAGTGTTGATTCAGGTATTGAAACTATAGAAATGAATCTGACCTTATAAAGAGTCTCGGTTTTATAAACCCTTTATTGAAACCTGTTTCCACATTGCCGTTGGCTGAAGACGTCTTTGGGTGACTCCAGAACGACAGACTGACGGTAGAGCCACAGCCTGATGTGGATCCAGACAATCGGAATGCGATCCAGCGGTTGTTCCTACTTTGTGCAGGTGAAGATCCGCAGCGACGGCACTCGCTACGTGGCCAAGCGTCCGGTCCGAGACCGTCTGCTGAAGGCCCGAGCCATGAAGATCCGAGAGGAACGCAGTGGGATGACCACGGACGACGACGCAGCCAGCGAGATGAAGCAGGTACCATGGCAGAACTCCACCCGGTACGCGACAGGATGTAACACCGGCTTTCAGGACGCGGACGCCTCCAGTGCTGAAGACACGATGAGTGAATTTCAACCACCAGAGGGAGCGCTAGTCCATCAGAACCTGAGCCTTAGACACTAAATTCAGAATCCAACGGGAGTTCACTGGTTCTCTGAGTCTCCATCTTGGAAAAAATAGTCCGGTGTTCGTTCCAGATCTTTCTCTGTCTGAGGCTCTGTTCCACAGAGAACTGAGATTATTTGTTCCAGAAGCTTCAGGAATGGAGAAAAAAGCATCCATTTTAGACAATATCAATATTCATAACAGTCGTATATCAGACCAAAAGTATATGATAATGTTTGGGTAATAATCTGATGATTCTCATCTAATTTCATCATGACACTATGTTCAGATGATAATATTGGTTTGAAATATCAAATATCAGTATAACTGCTTATTGATAAAGAGGATATGAGTTAAACGTTCATTAGTTTTACACTCACAGAGTTTCACCTCCAGTTGCCACGTTTTCCAGTTTGAAAACCAGGAACAGAGACCGACGACAAGTCACTGAGAAAAGTGGAAAATGGTACTTCCTGCGTGCCTACTGGTCCTAACTGGGGTTGTCCACACAGGGGCGCTACTGGAGCCGAGAGGAGAGGAAGCAGCAGCTGCTGAGGGCCAGAGAATACCGCAGAAGAAGAGAGTTCATGATGCAGAGCCGACTGGACTACGTCAGAGGAGACAGGTGGGCGGAGTCTCCACCAGCGTCGGACTGGTTCTAGAACATAGACGATTGGAAAAAAAAAAAAATGGACACTCTCGAGTTTGGGTTAACCCTCGCCGCCATTTTGGTGGGGTGGAGCCAAAACGTTTTAAGTTTGGGCAGTGGGGCGGAGTCTTGGGGCGTTGAGGGGCGGGGCCAGTGAAACAAGACAGTCGGAGGAAGGTCCATCGTGGAAGCCACGCCCCCAGATACGCGTTCAAAGAAGCAAACTCAGACGCCTGAGACGCTTACGTCTTTGGACTTTTTGTACTTCGACAGCGACGCTTTCATTCAGGCTGAGGTTTTCTGGGGCAGCATCTAGTGGCCATTAGAGGAACTGCAGCGTTGCCGCTTGGTCTCGACCAGTTTGGTTTTGTCAAGACAAGCAATTTCTATTTGTTCACATTCTATAGCAAAAGCGTCTCACGTGACTCTGCGTCACATGACCATCAAAGGGACCCTGTCGTGAAGAATAACATCATAAATAGTCACATTGGCTGATGATCGCTCATTGTTTTCACCATGTCATGACTGTAAGTCGTCAACAGAGTTCAGGCTTGTCCAGCGACATAAACACAGTTAGCATCGTGCTAACGCTGCTAATGCTGCTAACGCTTTCCAAGGAACCACCTAAGGTTTCCTTGAAATGTTGCCAAATCAAGGGGCCTACTATGCTTTGCTGATATTTTCTCCTACATTGAGGCCTGACACTCATTTCTAGAAGTGGCGGCCAGGTTGGCAACCATGCATCAGCTGTTGGTTGCCAAGATTGGCATAATGGTTGCCAGAGTAAATCAATGCTCCAGGAAAACTCATTTTCTTCGCTGGAAGCTTCCAAACATACAGAGGTATACAGCGCCTTTTGTTTCACATATGAAAAGTATTTGACAATGGGGCAACCAGACCACAGAAGGTTGATAATGGCCCCACTCTGGTTGCCCAGGGAAACTGGGCAGCCGTTATTGTTGGGGCCTGCCACACGGGAAGCCTCCTTATAAAGGAGACAGATGTTTCCCTTCCTCACTCACTAAACGCTTTCCCCGTCCTCCACATCCAGGGACTACACCTCCTCCTCCACGGCAGCAGTGGGCACCGACGACGGCCGCCCCCAACAGGAAGTCACCAGCAACCACATCCTGCTGCTGAGCCAGAAGAAGCTGACGAAGAGGAGGAACCGCCGCATCCTGGACAACTGGATCACCATCCAGGAGCTGCTGGCCCACGGGTCCAGGTCGCCTGACGGGAAGAAGATCTACAACCCCCTGCTGTCCGTCACCACCGTGTGAGGGGCTGAGGGGGGGAAGCACGGAGCCTGGTATCAAACATCAGTCAGATTCTGAACAACATAGATCTTCAGAGAACATTTCCAAGATGGATTCCTCTGGCGGATGTAAACAACTATGTGAACAGGTTCCAGGCTCTGGTCCCATTTTTTTTAAAGGTTTTTCTGCAACTTTGGCTCATTGAGCCACATTAAACTCCCTATTTTGGGCATTTTCAGCCTAAATGAATGAATGTAAGGGTAGCACCCACACGGCTCTACAACAACTTGGTGAAATGAAGTGAAATTTTAATTTTCTAATCAATTTTAAAGGTGTTTCTTTTCTTTTTTCTTTTTTACTTTGTAAAGATATATGACGACTTTTAGAAATTAATCCAATTCTTTGATGTTTAGGAAAACTGAGCTCCAACTTCATGGAAAAACACTGAAATGCGGAAAAATACTATAAATAAACCTGAAACTCCAGGAAAAAAGACGGGAATTCACTGAAGACACAACGTGATGTTGCAGCGCACGGTGAGTCCGAGATCTACTGACGGACTCCTTAGAACTCCACTCCTCCTCTGAAGCAGGAATGTTCTGGACCTACAGACTGGTTCTCCTGGTTCTCCCGACTAAATGCATGAAGTTCTGAGCTTTGTGGGCGTGGTTAAAGTGATGACGTGCTGAGGCTCTTGTGTAACATTAAATAGAAAACAGTTGAAAATCAACCCGAAACAAAGGAAACTGCGTCTGTTTTTTATACAATGTAATTACAATTCTCTGACTTTTCCAGGACTTTCCAGGACCAAAATCCTGAATTACACCTCCAGCAAATTAACAAATATTTTTATTTTTTGGTCGACCTATTGTGACAGGCATATCAGAGGTTTCCTGGAAGCTCTCCCACAGCGACACGTCACCACGGGGGTGGGGGGGGACCTCAAAGTCAGATCAACATCAAGACTGAACATCAAAACTCTGTTTCCAAGTCATCAGGAGAACGTCCACATCTGCAGACGAACCTCGATACCTTTTCTTGAACATGACCCTCATCCTCTTCCGTAGGAGGGAAGTGACGTCAACAGTTTAAAAAATTCTAGGATATTTCATGACCGAAGCAAAAAATAAATCAAATTCTTCGACTTCCCCTGAGACACGAAAAACAAAATGAAATGCAACGTAGGAAATATTGAATTATGAAACAACCGAGAGAGAATCTATCAACACACACACACACACACACTTATTAATTCTCTGTCGCCACGGCGACATGCCTAATCAATCAGCAGACGGTTCTTTCCTCGACGTCCCCGCCCGGGGCGAGCAAGCCTGTCCAACAGCCATTAGAGAGAGAGAGAGAGCATCAATACCTGCTGAGATGGAGAGAATGAGACAGAGGGAAAGATGAACGGAGAGAGAAGCAAGGGAGTAACTAGGACAGAGACAGAACAAAGGGAGGATGACATTAGAACGACAGAGAGAATCACTCATCTGTAGAGAAAAAAAGAAGAAGAAGCTTTTTAAAAGAAAGGAGGTCAAAGAAGAAAGAAATGAGTTTATGAAGCAGAGAAACTGCAGAAGAGAGGGAGAGAGAGGGAGGGAGGGAGGGAGGGAGGGAGAGAGAGAGAGAGAGAGGGAGGGAGAGAGAGAGAGAAAGAGAAAGAGAAAGAGAGAGAGAGAGAGAGAGAGAGAGAGAGAGAGAGAGAGAGAGAGAGAGGGAGAGGGAGAGGGAGAGAGAGAGAGAGAGAGAGAGAGAGAGACAGAGAGACAGAGAGACAGAGAGAGAGAGAGAGAGAGAGAGAGAGAGAGAGACAGAGAGACAGAGAGACAGAGAGACAGAGAGAGAGAGAGAGAGAGAGAGAGAGAGAGGAGGGAGGGAGAGAGAGAGAGAGAGAGGGTGACTAAAAAAATAGGCCAGTGGAAAAATGATGGAGAGAATAATGGAGAGAGAGAGCAGGCTGGTTGTTCTAGTTTGTTTTAATCCATCGATCCATCATTCCTAACAGAGCTGCAGCACTTCACACACTGACTTATGAGGACATTCAGACTTATGACATACAGACATATGAGGACATTTGGACACCTCATGAAGACACTGACATATGAGGACATTCAGACATGAGGACATTCAGACATGAGGACTTTCAGACATATGAGGACATTAAGACACCTCATGAGGACATTGAGACTTATGAGGACATTCAGACATATGAGGACATTCGGACACCTCATGAGGACATTCAAAAATATGAGGACATCCAGACACCTCATGATGACATTCAGACTTATGAGGACATCTTGACACCCCATGAGGACATTGAGACTTATGAGGACATTCGGACACCTCATAAGGACATTCAGACATATGAAGACATTTGGACACCTCATGAGGACATTCAGACTTATGAGGACATTTGGACATGTGAGGGCATTCAAACACCTTATGAGGACATTTAGACATCCTAATTGGACATACAGAAACCTTATGAGGACATTGGCACCTTTAATACAACACACAGCTCAAAGTGCTTTACATGAATAGAAGACAATGAACATGTCATAATAAAAAAGAAGAATCTAAAATGCATCTAATGAAAATCAATAAATATTAAATCAAAGCTACGTTTTTAGGTCAATTTACAAGGATCACGGTCAATCCTCAGACAATGATTTTCAATCTGTCGCTCGAACTTCAATTCATTCTTAAGACTCCATATATTTTTTATAAATAATCCCCAACATTTCCGAGCTTGTCTATTATATAATTAAGAGCAACATTTTAAAAGCTGTTGTTTTGTTGGTTCCACAGTGAAGCATCGAGACAGAACAGAGCGCGCCACAGACTGGAACCAGACCTGGTCAACAGCGACACCCGGTGGTGCGGTGAAGTAACTGCAACCCCGAGCCAAACAAACCTCCCTGCCTGCATTTCACAAAGTGATTATTATAGGATGTTATTATCCCAACAACACGTTTCAACATGTGAAATGGAAGCTGCTGGATTAATATAAATACAAATTAAGACTTTTTATGGCGGCAAACTCTGTAAAAACAATGAAATGCACCGAAGTGGAGAAGCCAAAAATAAAGCACAGTGTAGAAACAGAAGATAGATTTATTTCCATGAAAATAAATAACATATTCACACGTTACCGCATGTTCTCTTTGTATTTTTTGTGTTTCAGAAAAATATTGATTATAAATCTATTTTTTATCTTTTATTCTCTTTACTTATGGACTGAGTTCAAAGCTGAACAAATCAAACCGACTGCATCACCCAGCTGCACACAGTGAGGTCCGTTTAAAAACTGTTCCTTTAAATCAGACGCATAGAATATAAATATATATGTCAGATATATATAGAATATAAATCCAGTATGTTTTTTGTGATTAATTAATGTGACAGACATATCGGCCACCGGGTGTCGCTGTTAGCAGCTGAGTTTGTTTCTTCTTCTTGGTAAAAACAGTTAAGTAGAAATGTACCTTTCAATGCAGCTCATCCCCGACACATTTTAATAATTAACTTGAGGTGAATATCTTTTTACGAGATATACTTATGAAGTCTTGTAGTTTATAACGGCAGTTCAGAGTTGAACGCAGGTATTACTGTGTGCGGACCCTGGCGGCGGCTCATGGAGCTCAGCGAGGTCGGTTGGTTCTGAAAACACGACAGACGGACCACGCCCGACGACATCACACTCATCCCAAAGGAACCCCAGAGGAAAAAGTCACACTTTAAAGTGGTAATCCATCACTCTCCAAATCCCACAATTCCAGGGATATTTTCTGTTTGTTTGTTTTTTTTTCTCGTGAATGTTCCTCCACATCTAGTTTACCGATCACAACGAGCTACGCAGCTTTAGCTAACTCAGCGCGGCTGCCTTTCACTTCAACCCATGCCACCAACAATGGAAACGGCACGTGGTGGACCACATGCAGAACACAGCAGTTTCTTATAAAGTGCCAGATAAATTTAGGATTTTATTTAAAAAAAAAGTAACAAAATAATTTGACGGATTACCACTTTAAAATCACAGTGCAAAGGAATCAGAACAGATGAGCTGTTTCCTGCTGGGTCACCAGGAGACTCGGAAACTCTGAACTGAAAACTCCTGAACAGGAAGACAAACGTTAAATAGACACGGAACAGTGAAGACGCATCAAACACAATATAAATAAAACAAGATGGCTTCCACGCAGCCGCGTGACGTCTACAACACTTTACAGAGAAAACAAAAAGCATCAAATCCAAGTGTTGTGGCTAAAATAGCAAAACTTACTTAAATAATTCCCTTTGTCTGCACGCACAGAAAAGATCAATAATAACAATAATAAAAACAATAATAATAAAAACAACATGGTGCACTTGATCGGAACATTTAGCTGAATGGTGTTACAGTATATCATGAGGCGAGTATATGTCAATGTGGCACGCACACACACAGTGAAATATTCAATATATAGTCTAAATAAACAAAATATTGCTTTCACAATCCTCTGAGGTGTTGGTCCAAAGCCGAGGTTCCCAAACTTCCTCCCCAAAAAAAACCCAAATAAAAGAAAATAATAATTTAAAAAATTTATCTAAATGATCGACTCTTCTCTGCGGAATCCTGCGTCCTGATTGGCCGATAGCAACCAGCGCAGTTATTAACAGATCGGCCGCCGATCTGTTAATAGCAACCGTTGCCGGGGGAAACCACCTCACCTGGTTTCCCCTCTCTCGTGTGACTCCGCCCACATGCCAACGCTACCACGAGCTGGTGTCAACGCCCAGTGACGCTCTGCGGAAACGACGGCGTCAGACGGGAAGGTGGCGTCCCCGTTCAGCGTCACGCTTCCTCATTCATGTAAAAGTGTCGTTTAACATTGAAACCTAAATGTGTTTGTCGTCCGTAGCGGAAGGTTTCATTCAATAAGTTACGCTTTGAAATCGTCGACCGCTCCTCCGAGCGGACGCTCTCAGACCGGACGTACGAGCTGCAATCTCAAAAATTATATTTCTGCAAACTCCCCGCAGTTCTTCAGGGACATCCGAGGGGGCCACCGACCACCGCTTGGGAACCCCGGGCGTAGATGACGGCGAGGGGGCGCTGCAGTGCCGCAGGACGGTGCAGGTGGAGCTCCGCTGCAACCAAACCAAACTAAACCTCCTTGTTAAAACCAAAAAAAGGTCTCCTTTAAGGTGGCAACAGCACGGAGCTCCCCTGGGGGACGACCGATTCAGGTGAATCACGTTCAACGATTCAAACGTTTGTTTTACCTCCGGCTTCTCCAAAGATCCCGATCAATCAGATCTGATCAAGTGTATTGATTAACCAGGTATTAATGTTCATATTTCACACACACACACACACACACACACACACACACACACACACACACACACACACACACACACACACACACAGAGTTAAGTATAAAATATAGATTTCCCTTTAAATGTGGACTTTGTGATAATATCACGTCAGCTACAGTGAAAAGCAAAAAGGCAAAAGTTAAAAATAAAAACATCTTGGTTGAACCGTTTTCCCTTTGTGGTTTTTAAACAACGCGGCGCATGGTCGTGGGTTCGATTCCCAGCTGCCACTTCACAGTGTTGCAGGGAAACGCAGCCCAAACTGATCTGGGTTGATTGTCACAGTCACAGTGGTTTGGATGCTAGCTCCAGATGCTAACTAGCTAGCATGCTGCTACAGTGAGCGTGCGCTGCTATCTAGTGGCGGCCGTGCTGCACACACTGCAGGGGGCGTTGTTGCTCCGCGCGGGGACCTCGTTCCTCTGGGTTCGATCCTTGGACCAACTCCAGCTCCACTGCCGATGCCTTGCTCAAGGGCAGCGGCAGGAGTGTTAACCCTGAATTTGATCAGTGAATTATTGTTGTGATGTGAATTCTCATTCTGTAAAACACGTCAAGATATCGATTTTGAATCCAGCGATGCACCGATTTATCGGCCGCACATCAGTATCACTGCCATCGGCCTATCGGCAAAAAGGTGACATCGCCGATGGCAGCGGCCGATGTTCATCCAGTGTTTCCCACAAATACTCGGGTGGGGCACAACTGGATATTAACAGGCCGGAAAGTATATTTGGCAACCCTTTTGAACATTTTTTATTTGAATTTCTTTATCCGTCTGAGAGCGACGCCACCAGCGATCGGTTTTAACGCGGACGCTTCTCTCCCTCTCCAAGCTGGAAGCGATGCTGCATTCAGGGAACCTCGGTAAACTGTAAGCGATGCTGCGTTCAGGGAAACTCGGTAAACTGTAAGTGATGCTGTGTTCAGGGGAACCCAGAAAACATCGGTATCGGCCCAGAATTTCACAATCGGTGCATGCCTAACTGATTTGTATCATGATCGTGTTGTCTCTCTCATTAAGCTGCTGGAATTTGGTGATATTTCAAATTGGATATTAGAGAATATAATATTAAACCAAATAAAGTGCTGAAAAGCCAGTCGGCAACTTTGGCAACACGATCCAGCTGTTTGTGCAATCCGTGCGCTCGGAGTGCACTTCCTGTTTGCGCCACAAGAGGGCAGGAGGGAGGAAGCAAAACGCATCATGGCGAAAAATAAGTCTTGGAAGACGAAGATAGTATCACACCCATGCTAGCTCGGTTAGCATTGCAACCAGGTGCAACCGGATCCAACCGGATCGAAGTGGATTCATCCAGTGAACCAAACCGGTCTCCGTGGGGACAGCCTGCGTCTCCTGGTCCGAGTGCTGTTTGAAACCCATTCATACTCCGTTTAAATACAAAATGGCGGCTCACTGCCGCTCCATAGGGGGCGCTAGAGGGACCAACACTTGCCGACCCCCAAATAAACCCCCAAACCCCAAAGTGCAGTTCTGTGGAGAGGAAATAGAAATAATCCTCTGGAAGGGTCCGAGGTCCAGGGAGTGCCGTGAACGGCCCGTCACAGTGCGGTGGTGGAGGTGGATCCCCGAGGTGCCTCTGTGCTCTTGAGCAAATGCTAGTGAAGCCATACGTGGAGAGGGAGGCGTTTGATTTCCCCGGTGATCCAGGCCATATAGATATAATATGTCTGACCTCAGTATCGATATTTTGGGAATGTTTTCAGGTAAAATATATAAGATTTAAATTATTAATGCAGATGATTATAATAATAATAATAATAATAATAATAATAATAATAATATTAAACTCCTCCATTTTCCCCAGCCCCAGCCAGCAGACCCCTGCTGCCCCGCCCATGAGCCAGGCAGCAGCACTGACTAGGGCTTCTGCACCAGGTGTCTGTAGTGGGGCAGGACCTTGCTCTCGGGGAGGTAGAGCGCCATCTGCAGGGCAACCAGGATGGTGAACTCAAACTGGATCAGCTCCCTGCGGCTGATCCGGAAACACTCCTCCAGTTTCTGGGAAGGATTAGGGGGTTATGTTGAGAATAAGGGGTTAGTGTGTGTGTGTGTGTGTGTGTGTGTGTGTGTGTGTGTGTGTGTGTGTGTCTCTCTCACATCTATGAGGTGCTTCACTTCCTGTTTCTTCAGGTCACTGCTGATCTTCGCAGCCAATAGGATGCAGGCGGCCGACACCAACTTCCTGTGAAGCACAGGAAGTGGACATGTTCAGCAGACAGCGCGGGCTCAAATTCCAGAGATGGTTGAATAGAGTGACAGACAGACAGACAGATGGACAGACGGATAGCTGGATAGACAGATAGATGGATAGACAGATAGATGGACAGATAGATGGATAGACAGATAGATGGACAGACAGATAGATGGACAGATAGATGGATAGACAGATAGATGGATAGACAGATAGATGGACAGACAGATAGATGGACAGACAGATAGATAGATAGACAGATAGATGGATAGACAGATGGATGATAGACAGATGGATAGACAGATGGATGATAGACAGATGGATGATAGACAGATCCGTACCTGTTGTGTTTGTTCAGTCGACCCTGAAGAACCAACTTCTCAAAGTACACAAAGGCCATCGCTATGGTAACGGGCTGGAGGCTGCTGTCCTCACCAACAGAGCGCATCTCTCTCTTTAGACTGAGAGAGAGAGAGACAGAGACAGAGAGAGAGAGACAGAGAGAGAGAGACAGAGAGAGAGAGACAGAGAGACAGAGACAGAGAGAGAGAGACAGAGAGAGAGAGACAGAGAGAGAGAGACAGAGAGAGAGAGACAGAGAGAGAGACAGAGCCTTTCTGCAGCTTAAAGGTTTGTATCATTATGTTCTTGTAGTTTGTTGTAAATACCTCGTGTCAGGTTTTTCTCCACTGGACTCTTG